>NC_056744.1:895610246-895622746 GCF_019279795.1 Protopterus annectens | reverse complement strand
CCCCCCATATTGGTGGGTATGATTTGCTTCTTTCTTTCTTTTTTTTTTTTATGTTGGGATAGTGGTTGTTTACCTGGGGTTAGTTTTTGATGTTCCAGGTGTTTGATGTCATGCAGTTTCGGCAACATCGTCTCGATGATGTGGGATTCAATGAAGTGGTAATGCGATACTTTGAAGTAGACCTATATATATATATATATATATATATATATATATATATATATATATATATATATGTATATATATATATATATATATCTATATACATATACATATATATATATATATATATATATATATATATATATATATATATACATGTATATATATATATATATATATATATATATATATATATATATATGTAGAATATGGGTGCCTACAATTCATTATTTATAATAAACTTAACATAGTACAGTTAAGAATTATTAATATATGCATTCTAGTAAATGTTGTTTAATGTTTTATTTATTCACTGTCACACATTGACTGTGTGTTGCACGTGCAGTCTTTGTCATTGTCATTATATCAGTATTTTTTCTTTGTATTGCCAAGTGCATTTATTACTAGTTATTATCTTTGACAATGTAACCCGAGCTATGGCTGAAAAGGGTACTGGGACCAGTTCACTTTCTCGGTTACCAAAGCATAAATAAATATGAAACAGAAAAAAAGGGGAGGGGTAAACATGACAGAAATAATTAAGGAACTAGTAAAGCACCTTTTAATTTTGCATTATTTATGAGAGAAAGATAAAAATATCCCACTGAAGGCATTGGGAAGTAGCAGACACTTAGTTTGGAGTCTTACTATTTGTCACCAGTAAATGTATAACAAGGACCATTTACTGCAGTGGGAGCTTTCACACCTCAACAAGAGAGTGTAGGGGAAGGTTTGTCAATTCTTTTAGAACTACAAAAAAATCCCATTACAAACGCCTGCTATTTACCTACTTTCTTTTGCTGGAAGTAGCTAACAGCTATTTATAGTACAGCTCAAGCTCTGACAGAAGCATAAATGAGGCTCAGTTAGTGAAATATAGAAGTAGCTCTGTTACAGAAGGTCTATTAGATGACAGTGCTTCACAGTCCTGCCATTCTATCTTAATGACATGAGAAAACAACACCACTTCCTTATGTCTAGCATGACTCATATAAAGAGGACATGAAATGTATTCTGTGAAGAAGGAATGAAAGCAAGAAAAAATATTACATTATTGAGGCAGGCCTCATCATCTGCCATTTTGTGGGAAACACATTAAAATGGTAAAAAAAGCATTTGGAGTGATTTAAGGCATTAAAATAGCTCAGAAAACAAAGACGCTATAAAAAATGTATTTTGAGTTGTAAGGTGGGGTTCTCCTTTTAGTCTCAGAGCTATAGTTTTTAATGGTCAGAGGTTGAGAGGTATACATCACTTATTCTGCCTTAGCTAGAGCTGGATCAAGGTCAAATAAGGCTCTTGGAAGGGTGATGGATTGGGCCCTCCCCATACACAGCTACCCTACCACCCCCGCAGCCATTCCAATGTCCTATTACTTGGGTATTTATTTCCATAAACACTGTTTATACCTCTCAGTATGCATACTGTTTTCTGCTTTACTTCTACAATGATTACAGATGTTTGGATTTAATTTAAAACTTTTATTTCAAATTTTATAGCACAAATACCGATAGACATATGCTAAACAAAGCAAAACAGTCTCACAATGAAAACAGACTTAGCATTAAAACTTCTCTGCTCTGGAAACTCACATTTATTGAAACAGCATTGAAATCTGCATTCAAAGAAAATGCATCTGGTCAGTGGTGGATTAAGTTTACCTTTTAGCCGTTTCCACATCATAGGCCCCTTGCACACATTTTTAGGACCATGCAAACATGCAAAAGGCCGCTCAAATTCCTGTCATTACAATCCACCAATATCAGTCAATATGCACAGTCTCTGCAGAAGTAAAAGTCATCCGAATAATTCCACATTAAAAAGATCTGTAACTAATGAAGAGGTTACTGCTAGCAAACAACTTTATATTGTAGTGTTTCATCTACAAATCCAGTGCCTCCTGCCATTGAAGAACAAATTGCCTATGCTACCTTTAAAAATGATAAGATGCTAATATTGCAATAGAGAATGGATGGCAAACTGATAAGAGGTTCATAATTACTGGGCATCTCATCCAAAGGAATACATACTCAGGAGTGCAGCACCCCACCCCCTTCAAGTACAACACAGTGTCATTAACCATCTACATGCTGTAGAAGAGCCTACAGCCTTCTGCATCAAAAGCACGTATGCTGCCTGTTGTACTATCAAGCTCATCAATGCTGTAATATAATAATGATTCCGTTTGCTAAAAAACAGTTACACATTGTAAACAGACAGCATGAGTGGCATTAAACCTCTCTTGGCTTGAAGCTCACAATTCCTTGCAAATGCACTTAAACTCAATTCCTTGAAAAATGCTTAACCTGAAACTCAAATTCAGTTACCTGAAAAATGTACCTAAAAGTCAGTTCTTTGAAAACTGTAGCTTGGCAGTTGCTGTAGAGGAGTTAGGATCTTGTTTCCTGTAACTAAGGTGCAGGGTTTGAGCCTTCCCAAATTACTAACCACCTGCTATCCCTAACTAGGGCATTTCACTCACACACACCCCATCCTCTTAGTACAAGAAATCCGGACAAAGCCTAAAATAAATAGGGACAGATATTAAATAATGCTCTCATGAACATAAAAAGTTGCTAGAATAACATCTGTGTTAGTATGCATTTTTCTAAAGGATATGAAGTTTGAAACTCAACTGTCTGTAATTATTTAGTAACTTCAGCCCTCAATGATTTTCCAGAAAATCACAAATTTTGCGAGAAACAGACCAAAAATATTGGGCAAAAATCTGGACAGTTGAGAGGTATGCTATCTACCTACCACACACACATACACACACACACACACACACACACACACACACACACACACACACACACACACACACACACACACACACACACACACCAACTTATCTCCCTCTTATACAGGCAAATATACCCACCTACCTGTTTACCTCTTTTACACACACTCACACAAATCTACCTCTCTTCCTCTTTTATATATATATATATATATATATATATATATATATATATATATACACACACACACATACACACACACACACACACACACACACACACACACACACACACACCTACCTATCTACCTTTTATACACATACACACCCAGCTACCTAGCTACCTCTTACACACTCGCCTATCTACTTCTAACACACACACACACACACACACACACACACACACACACACACACACACACACACACACACACACACACACACACACACACACACACACACACACACACCCCTACCTACATACCTACCTCTTAAGCAAGACACCACACACACCCCTACTGACCACTTTTACGCACACACACACACACACACACACACACACACACACACACACACACACACACACACACACACACACACACACACACACACACATACACATAGTACACACACCTACCTCTTACTTATCTGTTTGTGGTCTGCAGTCCAAACTTCTTGTATTAAAATTTTGCATGTGCTCGCACACCCACATACTGTATATCTCTTACTTGTTCGTCCTTGGTCTGCAGTCCAAATGTCTTCCTGTATTCAAATTTTGTGTGCCTGGAAGATGAAGACATACACAGGTTGCACAAACCCTACAGGGATGTGCGAACCGACGCAAACGGTGTTCTTAAAGAAGAACACTATTTAAAAAATATGTAATTTTTTTTTTTTTAATTAAACAAAGAATCCCCTTGCCAGCAGGCTCTCTCCCAGCCAAGGAAGGCCCAATCCCAGGCAGTGGGTCCTAGGCAGCTGCCTTGGTTGCCTAGTGCTGGATCCGGCTGTGGCCTTAGCTGTGTTTTATCTCTACCACAAGACTTTAATATTTCTTAGTATACCTGCTTTACATGCCACTTTTTTGAATATGCAAATGTACATTCAACCACTTGCATCATATTACATTACATTCTTGTCATAATGTCCAAAATGCTTGTTATTTTACTTATAGCTTGCTATTTTATTTTACTGTATTAGTATGCATTGTATTGTACTTCTGTGGTTCAGTGTAGTCCCGGGCTGTGTCTAAAATGGGTACTTCTGCATCAGAGTACTATTTCAGTTAATAGACTTCAGCACATCAATAGAAAATATTATTTATAGCTTCCATACTGAAAGCGATGAGATTTTGCATGGCTTGATAGACATAAGGCCTTCTGGAATGCAGACATGCATACAACTTAGGTTAGTGTTTTATTTCTGTGACTTTAGTCTCCTCTGAGTTCCTTTTATTTTACATGGAAGTCCATTTTGTTTATGGACAGGGGTCCAGGGAAGTAAATAGTGTGTGAAGAAATAGCCAGGGAATTGTTATGGCTAGGCTTGTATAGGCCCTAGGGCTGATAGCCTAGTACCAACCTATGAACCTATGAACCTATGGTTATCATTTTAGTTAGGCATAACTGGTGAACTTCAGGTATTATGTCTAGATAAATACCATTTTTCCTTTTACAGAGATAACACAGTCCTTGAGAGTAACCACTAGTTCTTATCTGAAGTGGCTTCTAACTTCCATTTGAATCAATCACCATCTACACTCTGATTTTTACAGACCATTCCTCTGCCATGGGAAAGGGGACTATATTTCTCTGGATGTTAAAAACAGGCATTATTTACTATGCATAAGTAAATAAATACATAAAGAGAACTCATACACATTTGGCTTGAATTTATGGCTAAAATTTAACATTTAAACCTCCCTCAGAAGTGAATTTTCCAAATGGACTGTTGAGTGTATTTTATATATTTTTCTAAGAATATAGTTAAACTGCCAACAGCAGACATCTTAGCTTTGTTCACAGAGTACAACAATATCTACTGTTATTTCAAGGTCTATTTACATTACAATTATCTCAAAGGCTGCTAAATAATCATGATTTCATACATCTGTGAAACACACTGACCTTTGGATGTACAGGTTAGATCAGATGCCATCTTTGGCACCAAGATTCGTAGATGTTTTCCTTAATTAATAGTTCTCTCTCCTCCTCTTTGACTGCATACTGCTTACAATTTGTCTAATGCACTTCCACTATGAGTGGATAAAGTTGAACCCACTGAGGACTGGGATCCCTGAACTGCATCCCCCCAAAAAAAGGTTGAAAAAGCACTTTTAAAAATGTTGTGTTTTTGCAAGAGGATAAGCATCTCTGCACTTTTACCAACTCCATGGTTGCATCAACTTGAAGAAGGGGGAAATTCCCCTGAAAAGGGCATCATTCTTGTCAGACCTGTGGAGATTATCAGTGTACTGTATGCTGTGTGAAAGCTGTACTATTATTGTAAAAAAATGTATTACGATAACCGCCATAGCCAGGATGTTTGTAGTTTATGCCAGCTTGCAAAATGCAGCTTTCCAATCCCACAAGCATAGCCTCCTCAACCACAAACAGTGAATGATTCTTGACAATATACTTTTTGCACTTTTTCACTGAAAACAGCAAGTCATGCTGAAAAAACATTTAATAAAATATTTACATTCTAAAGGCATTTAATAAAATATATAAGCATAATAATGATAAATATGCCATTTTTATTTAAATTATAATATTTTAAAGTGTACAGTACTTTGCAGTCAAGTGCAGAACAGTAGTTTAAATGCTCAGTTGAACAGGTAAGCAAGGTGTAATGTCATGTACCTGACTTTCCCCAATAACCAGGACAGTAAAATCCTTTACAAGCAGCTGCATGTGTTAGAGACATGTGACATCTTCTCTACCTTTCCTTTAAAGCAATTTCTGAGTTGACTCTTTGTCCCACATCCATCAACATAGAAAAAGTGTTAAGTTGGTTTTAACTGCTTTTACAAACTCTGCATACCCTGACAGTTATGCTTAGACTCGTATTATTAACATTTGACTGACTTCTGATAAACTTTGACTTGAATAACCTTAAGGTTTTAATTCTTTTACAAGTATACATTTTGACATCATCACCCATGGGTCCCTAACTAAAGATTCTCACTCTCTTAGTACAATAGTACTGAATGCCTAAATATTTTATTTTCCTGAAAGCTACAGTTATACATAAAAGCTGGTAGTTTTCTATTTGTTTCTCTTCTTTCATTTCTTCTTTGACAGCATTTAGATAAAATTCACTGCCATTATAGTTTGCAGTCAAGTGCACAACAGTTGCTTAAATGCTTTGTTGAATACATAAGCAATAAATCACAAATGGTTGTACATATTACTGATGTAATACTCCATTCCCCAGGTTACTGTGAGACACAAGAATGAAGGGAGAGTATCTTCCAAGTTCCTGCAACTGCAGTAATCTCTATAACATACACACCCTGAGTACCTTATTTTATTTATAAAATGGGCATCAATGTTTTTATGACAATAAAGTTTGATTTAACTGTTTTAAAAACAGCAATACAATACAATACTAAAATATCTAGGTATCATCGAAGTAAACACAAAATAAATCACATGAGTTCAGCTTAAAGATTTTCTGCAATATTATATATTAGACTATGTGTGTATGGGGTCAGGGACTATCAACTGTGATACATTTCCATGTTAAAGAATGATTTTAAATAGTTAGTAATGAATTCCACAATAATATATTGTTACTAAGCTGCAGGGTCTGGTAGCTATAAGTGTGCTTCAGACAGAAAATCTCAGGTACAGAAAGATAAGCAAACCCTGCCATCTAAGAACGAACAGACTCGAACAAGTGTTTCTTATTAAGATAAATGTTTTCATTCTTAGACTGCAGTATGAAAACCATCCTTTTAAATCATATTATGACATCAAAACAGAAGAAACTCGAGGCTAATATATCTTTTCTTTTACAGAACATTAGAGAATGGGAGACCTGTACATCGCCACTCTAATGGGAGAACAAATGTTCTCCTGCAGGGTATTAATGTACAGGTAATGCCCAATGAAAAATAAGTCTGTTGCTTCACAGCAGCAAATTAAATTGCTGTAGGGCTTGGACTGTAATAGAACTAATGGCCATCATTATTTTATACTCGCTAAGCAGTGCTTTTGCTGTTTAGCGAGTGTAAAATTAAAATTAGTAATGTCTTTCGGACTTTCCCGGTTAGGGGTCGCCACAGCGGAACGCTGGTCCGCTTATGATTGGCAGTAGATTTTTACAGTGCAGAGGTGCCAGCCCGATGCCCAACCTTCAACGAAGGAACATCCATTCACGCACGCACCTACCTGCATGTCTTTAAATGTCACTCGACTGGGTGGAGGACATGCAGACTCCACACAAATTAAATTTAAAAATAAAAAAAAAATGGTAACTGTGTGTGTATATGTCTGTATGTATGAATGTATGCATGCATGAATGTGGGAGCGAGATCGATCATGACATCATTTTACATTTGCTTAGCAGTGCATTTGCTGTTTAGCAAGTGCAAAATTAAAACAAATAGATAAAAAAATACAAGTGTGTGTGTGTGTGTGTGTGTGTGTGTGTGTGTGTGTGTGTATGTGTGTGAGAGAGACTGAGTACTGGATACAAGTCATTTACAATTAAGAGGTATGCATACTTCTCAACCTCTTAGCTCAAGAAATCAGGACAAAACCTAAAATAGTGTTGGCAAAGGCACAAAAATAGGGACATATTTTAAATGCTGCTTTTATACAATTAGAACATTTCTGTAATAACAGGAATTATGTTAATATGTATTTCCTGAAGCATATGAAAGTCTGAAACTCAAATGTAACTCACTATTTATTAGTTTCAACCTCCATTGATTTGCCATCAAACACAAATTTTCTGAGGAACTGACTAAAAAAATGAGGCAAAAAATCTGGAAATTCTAGGAAAATCTGGACAATTGATAGGTATGCAGGAATAAAACATTAATGGCTGGCACTATTAACTAAGTGTAATCGTGTGTGTGTGTGTCTGTGTGTGTTGTTTGTGTGTGAGAGAGAGAGTGTCTAGACATTAAATACTTACCAAACTTATATTTTGGGTGTAAAATACTTCCTTCAAAACAGTTACATATACTACAGCAAGTTTGCAGCATTAGGCAGATGGAACATATGTATAGTAATTTCAAAACAAAAACAAAAACAGACAAATACAAAACAATTTAACAGATAGCCCATTCTCTAAGCACAATAATGCCCTTCAGGGTGTGTGTTAATGTGTAAATAATGCCCGCCCAGTATTATTTACATAATAACACACCCTGTGGGCCATTACTTAGAATTGCCACTTTTTCAAATGCCCAAAGTGGGACATTTTTTGTAGAAAAGTGAGATTTTGCAGGACAAAACATGCTCATGGCCAGTGTAATGGATAGAACTTCACTTTTTTTGCCAAAATAAAACCTTATTCGTATTAACACTTGAGTTGCTTATGTTATTTCATATAACATTTATGTATTTCAGATACAAAATAATTGTTTTATGCAACTATTAAAGAAAGTTTAGGAAATACGTTTTGTCCTAAAATTTCAGGGCATTTGGCATCTTAGGTTTTTTTTTTTTTTTTTTTGCAGGACACAATTGCCCAAAGAGGAAGGACAGGTGGTAACACTAGCACCATTGCTTGATTATGGAATAGTTACTGTAAGAACTCACATAATATAGAAATGCGGTAGAAACTTTTTACTCAAGGAATTCTTTTCATGAGTTGGTTCAGTTGAGACACTTGTCTTAAAAATTGAGCAAAGTTCAAAGAAATTATTATAATTTTCTTGCGTAATGTGCACGGGACTAAATTGTTGAACAAAAGGTATTCCAGAGAGGCACTTAAAACATAAACACTTATTTCTACATAATTATTAAACAACAGCAACAGAAAAATATAATAAATGAAGTAAATTAGACTGGCTTAAGTTACAAAACCTTCTGAATGACAAATACAGTGTGATGTCTGTTCAATAGAAAACTGCAATCCATGTCACAGAAGCAATAACCATGTAATTATGATGCAGTTGATACCCCCCATACACACACAACTATTAGGGCAAGGGTGTGCTAGAGCTGGATCACCTTAGAAACAAGAAAATAAACTGAGCTGTAGTTCCTCAGTACATTACAAAAGCCAACGTTCCATAAATGTGTGATGATACAGTCTCAAAGTGCTGTGTTTATTATTGTAACCCTTTAAAGTTACACTGCTCTGGCAGAGTTATGAGAGAAAATTAGTAAATTAGTAGTTGTGTGGCTTCTAAAACATGGATCACATATTAAAAGCTATTTAAGTACTTTACATCATACTTTAATGACGGCTGACCTCATAGCTTGACAAGAAGGTATCACCGATGTACAGTGGTTGAGTCTCATTTTAAGAATGGCTGACATGCTCAACGTTTCAGCTGCATTTACTGCTGCCATTGCTAACTGAGAAAAGTTTGCTTATTTATGAGGTACATAATCAAAGACTGGGATCTTAGGACACTTCTTGAAATATGTAATGTTATTCAAAAATGAGTTACTATAGAACTTGAGGTTAAGTGAGAAAATAGCAATTGATACTTTTTAAGTTTTGGTGGTTTCAGTACCTGCAAACAGTAGACATACACTGGGGTGGGGGTGGGGTGGCAGGTCTGCCACTAGTTATATGTTGTTTCCAATTCAGTTTCATCCATCCATCCACAACATCTTTTCTCATTTTTGTACATGAAGTTGAGATGTCACTTTAACAAAGACAATCATCTGAGCCAATGTCCACATTGCCAGGTGGCTAGTCCTGCCACGGTTGTTCTTCCATGTCACAGACTCACACGCACACCTACTGTCCATTTAGTGTGTCAAAACCACCTACTGCATGTCTTCAAATATGGGAAAAGGGTGCACCTGGAGAAAACTGATAACACAGAGTGGACAGTACACCACAGAGAAGGCACCCTAGCTGAGAATCAAACTGGAGAATCTCTTGCTGTGAGGCAATAATCCACACTGTGCTGTCTTCCAGTTCAGTTTGTTTGGTTAGAAATCTGCACACTGAATGCTTTTAAGCTGGTTTATAATGTGGAGGTGATAAAGAGAAGAATTTCAGTGGTGCCAGTAACGCATACAATTTGGAAACCATGACAGCTCAGTAGGATTTTTTTTCAGGCAAAAAGAAAATAATATTGCCTGTTAAATATCATAGCTAGAAAGTGTCTCCTGATTACTGTCAGACTTGTATGCTTTACTTGAAGCTCTCATTCCTTACTACCATCTCATTAACCATTTTTTCCAAACCGTTTCTCATATACCTGAGGTTTACACTTCTACTTTAGATCTTACATATCCTCTTCGAACTTAGCCTTTTTCTGTCTGAGTTGTCTGCTTCATATTTCTTTGTAGGTAGCCGCATTCTGTAAAATGTTATACTGTAGTGCTTTTGTTTAATATTCTGTAGCTCTTTCTATACCCATGGCTTTATGGAATGTTGTCTATTTGTACATCATTATTTGTCTTTTTCTCCGTCTCTCTAATTTCATTGCTTTTTATATTATGTCTATGTAATTTCAGGGATGTGAATTTCATAACCATAAGGCATTTATTTTATTTTTTTATTTTCTTCTTTGTTAACTGGAATAGAATACTAATCCACATGTACCAGTTTCAGGCTCAGCCTTGAGTAGACATCAAACACAAATCAAATCAGATACACAGGTAGAAATACATTGTTGTTCATTAAGACAGTATAAATGGATAACTGGTCTTGTGCAAAACATAACAGTAAAATGTTTTGCAAAACAATTCAAAATGTAGAGATAATAATTTCTTAGCAGTTTGTATGAAGGATTCTTTCAAAGGCATATGTTACCAGGGGAAAACAAATGAAAGAAAATGAAGGGCAGAGCTATTACTAACTTATTCTGCTTGTTTGTGATTTGGCAATGTCTGTTGTTTCAGTTAGATATTTTTCTTTTTGCATGTAACTTGCAAAGACAAAGGGTAAGAGAATTAAATGAAGACAGTATAAGTTTAACAGCTGGGTCAAGCATTTTTTGCTAGACTTTTTCTTTTTGCAAAGTCAACACATTTAAGAGCTGAAAATCCAGTCTTTGCTGGTATAGAACATCTGAAAATGCTGGATAATTTAAATTAATTTAGATTTGTTGAGAGCAAGATTTGGTAAAGGAATGCCCAAAAGAAATAATTTGGGACATTGGTAACCTGGTTTCCAGAGACTCTTCTGGAGGTCTTCATGAAAGTAAACTACAGTCCCTGTAACATGATATAATCCATAGAATTTGGTCCTTGTGTTTCTCATTTGGCATTTACTTTGTGCAGTTTATTAACAATGAGTCAAGCTCAACATGGTCTTCTTTCCAATGCTGATTCTGCCAAGCCCGTTCCCTTGGCTGGGATTTTTGCCAGATAGTAGATAGGGACAGTGAGAATCTCATTCATCCATTCATGCGCATCACTAATTAGATGACGAGGCATTTGGCTACTTTAAAAGAGTCATAGTTACTCCCATCATTTGCCCGTGCTTCATTGAATTTCTTCACTTTGACATTCAGAGCACTGGGCGGAAATCACATTGCAGTAACACCCTTCTCAGGCCTTTGCAATGCTTTTTTTTTTAATTAAATAGTTGGATTCCCCTGGTCTGCATCAGTTCTGAGTCAACTGCTAGCTGCCAAATGCTACAGGATGGAGGTCGGGATTGGAGCTCACCACAGCCGAGACGATCCACAAGAAGGGCCTGGTGTGCTTCCAGAGTCACCGCCACCGTCTCCCTGGAGGACCCCACTCCTAAACCAAAGTATGATAAAGTTCATTAAATTAATATTGTTTCAGTCTTTGATGTTAGTCAGAAGTGCTCTTCACAGCACTAGCAATGTGCCCAGAAATGACTCCTTCTGCAGTTCGTATGGAGTTGCATGTATTGGTAATGTATCTAAGTATGATTGTAAATTCTTTTTTATAAGACCTGTTGCTCCTACTACTTCTGGAACTGTAAGGGTATCTTTCTTCCACATTACCCTCATTTCTGCCTCATCCAGCCACGGCACATGCCCATCCCTGCTTCACACCCAAGCCTGACTTACACAGCCCTTAAAGCCAATCCTTATCCTGAAGTTATGGATCTGACTTGTCGACTTCCCTTACCTAAATTGTTCTAACATGCTAGAAGCTGTTCACCTTGGAGACCTGCTGCAGATATGGGTATGGCTCGGTGTGAAACTTACATCCTCATCCCTGGATTTTCATAGGCCGGTGGGAGCTCACCTGATGCCACCAGAACCATGATGCTGTCCAGGGTGCAGGCCCCTCTCTTGGGGTGAACCCATTCCAAGCCATCCTGCCCTTCACAAAGAAAAGAGAACTCTCCCAGGGGACCCCCACCAGCTTCTCTGGGATCGTTTGCATCACCACAGTGGACTCTGCAAGGTGCCCATGTCCACTGCTCTGGATTCAGTGATCGGAACCCAACTCCCTTTCGATCGGCTGAG
>NC_056744.1:895577746-895605246 GCF_019279795.1 Protopterus annectens | reverse complement strand
CATAATGGAAGTTAGGGACCTATATTATAAAAAAGCTGCAAGTAATATAAGACAATTCCTTTGTAGAGGTTACAAATCTAAGGTAGCCATCTGGGAAACAAGGATAGAAAAAAGTAGTCCATTCCAATAGTAAGAACTTTATATGACCCCACTCAAGATGGTGATATGCTTGTGAAATCCAAAATACTTGAATTCCTAAAAATAAACTGAGCTAGAACATTCTGGGGGGATAGGGAAGGACAATCTTAAGCATGGCTAGATTAGTGTAACTAAATGTAAACTCTGTTTAATGAGGGCAGCGGACATTTTCCCCTAGCGTTTGGTTAGGGTATTAAGTAATGTGTTCCTTAGATTATCTCAATCTGTTCAGGAAGGATCCTTTAGTCTGCATAATTAGACTTGGTCTACATACAGTGGGCTAGTAGTAGATTACACTATTGTTTCTAGTGTTAAAACATGATAGGACTTAAAGAACTGGACACTACCCTACTGAGTAAAGCAATATGGCACATTTGAAAATAATGTGTATTCAATTTTAGTGCCAGAGCCTGGTCTGAATGTAGCTGATAGTTGTTGCACAATTCATATGTATCATGGTTAAGAATCTTAAAAAGAAATGAGCTCACATGAAACACTTAAAGACACAAGTCTCCAATTAGTTACTTTATTCTTTTCATGGACTAGACAGGGGGTTGGAGGACTGATAAAAATCAAATGGTTATTTAAAAGATGTATATGCTTTATATACTTATGACTTCTGTTTACAGTTTGCTAATTTAATTTGCTACCAAATAAATTCCCTAATTCTCAGATTGCAAATAATCATGTGCTTTGCATCCCCTCTGTTAATGAAACTGAAACTCATTCTAAGGTATCCACAGTTCTACTCTCCACTGATTTTAGGAGGCAGTGTGCCCAATCTCTTCCCACATGCTGACCCATACCAGTAAGGTGCTATTACTGCATACTGTTTTAGTGAAAAAATGGACATAAATATTATCATTCTGTTAAGCACTGAGTCTTCTTCCCTAGAGAGAACGCCGCTGTCTTACACTGTTTATGTATCCCTGTTATTTTTGGTTCTGTCCCTGATTCCTGAGAAAAGAAATTCAATGTTATACTGAAGAGGTGGGCATTGGGAAGTACTGGGTACACATGATCAGATGCATCTCTCCCTTCTTGCAGTGTATTCTATGCTAAAGGTTAGAGCAGTTAGAGAATTCTAGATATGGCAGACCTAGAAGCTCACCTGACCTTTACTGAATGCACTACTATCATCTTGCTGTTTTCCTAACTTGAACTGAGCTACTTCACCTTCTCTCCTAGTAAATAGCCACAAAATATCCAGTCAACCATCTTTTCTATAATGGAGCTTCGGCTGTGATTTTTTAAATGGAATTTCAAACAGATCTGTGTAATAAGTGATTGCAGAACTTAACTATGCATCTTTTTGTTTTACACAGGTCATTTTCCAAACAAGGCTATGCCGTCAGCTGGACTGCTACCATGGATACAAGGAATTTTTTGCAATGTGAATAATCCCTGTTTTCGCTATGCTACTCCAGGGGAGTCTCCTGGCATAGTATCCAATTACAAAAATTCAATGTAAGAAATAGTTCAACATTTGAAGCCCTGCAAAGTCATCAGTTTTTAAAATACTTTGTTTTGCTTGCTGTTGATGTCATTGTATTTGTTGGTTAACACGTAATAGCTTAACCCATACTGCTCACTTGTCAGATGTGTAATAGTCTGACAATGTTTTTCACCCTTGGAATACATGTTTTTTTTTTCCTGTGGAAAAGAAGAAAGAAAAACAAAATAGATGCAACACATTGTTTGAATGACTGTTGTACATTCATCGTCTTGCTGACTGAGAAAGATCTTGTAGTGTGAAGAATTTAAATGGAAACAGAACCAGAGAGACTCGGCAGGAAAACAAGTACAAAAAACAACCTGTAATCACTCTGTGGGTGGACAATATCAGGTTTCACAATGCTGAAGATGGCACTCCTCCTTGGAGAGCAACTTTTTGCAATAATTTGACAAAGAATATCCTCAAAATATTAGCACACACCAGAATCAGAAGCCGAGTGAATAATACTTTACTTAATGATTCTTAAGCAGAGCTGAAAGAAATTTAGGTTTTTAGAAGTCGTATATTAGAAAGTAACCAGTAAAAGGGATCTAAGCATTTTAAATGCAATACATGACCTTTGCTTTGATGTAATGCAAGATTACTGCTTTAGAAAGTAAAAAGCAGCATACCCTGATGCATATAGACATTTGTGTCCAGCTGAAGTGAAAGGTTGATCTAAGAATTATTTGCTAAGAATTCTTTCCATCCTTATGTTTCCTTCTCTCATCTCACCTAAACTGTACCTTTGAGACCCTATCTTCTTCTTCTTCTTTCAGCTTTTTCCCAGTTAGGAGTCGCCACAGCAGATCACTTGTCCACTCATGATTGGCAGTGGAGTGTTTACAGTGTCGAGTTGCCAGCCCAGTGCCCAACCTTCCACAGAAGGCACACACACACACACAGCCAATTTAGAGTGTCCAATCCACCTACAGCATGTCTTTGGGATATGGGAGGAAACCGGAGCACCCAGAGGAAACCCATGCGACCACAGGGAGGACATGCAGACTCCGCACAGAAGGCACCCCAGCCTAGGATTGAACAGGAGAACCTCTTGCTGTGAGGCAACAATGCTAACCACTGCACCACCGTGGCCACCCACCTTTGAGACCCTATAGTAACTGTAAAGTGAAAGGCAGAGACTCCTTACCCGCTTGAATGTTCTTATTACAAAGCCTTATCAGAAGAGCTTTAACTGCACTGAACCATCAGTTTGATTCACCAAGGCACAATAAAGTGTTGGTGTTGTTGTCACCTACCAGCTGTGGAATGTCACACCTTTAACAGTCTCCATACATCCTTAGATTCCTGAGTATTTTCTGAAAAATCAATTTAAAAAGCACAAGTCCAACAAATATGAATATCTGGTGAATAGCAAATGCTATTAAAAAGATACAAACAGCAAAGTTGTTTAGCAGAAAGTTCAGTTTATAGTCATAATACACAATGCAGTCACAATCCTTATATACTAATTATGCAATATATTATAAAGCAAAATAATAAATAAACACTTTCTCTAAATTTAAACTGTACATCCTATAGATGTAGTATCAGCAGCAGTTTTGTCCATCTATATTTGATCTTTCACATGATGGAATAAATTCCTTTGTGAGAACTTGGTATTCATATATTTACAGAAATATATAAAATGATGTCTAGTTATATAATTAATCTAAATAGCACTTAGTATCTCTCAAACTCTATAAATGACAGTGCAAGAATCAGAGACAGTTTTCTTTAACATCATAGATTCATGGTTTAATACTAGACTGTTAATCTGTAAGACCATTAGTAGCCTGGCAAAATTATCCCAAATGTTGGTAGTCACGTCACTGACATGACTAATTTATACCTGGCTTCAGCCATTTTGTATGAAAGCTTGAGGGGCCAGACTCGGGGTATATTTATGACTGTCCATCTATTCTTCTAGATCTTTAATGACCTTATTTACATAAAGATGATCAAGGAGCTAGTTTTATTTATATTCAAAGGAAGTCTAGTTCATAAAAGAGGAATTCTGTGGTATCTATATCTATGTCACTACCAGGTCCTATTTATGTTTCAGTGTTGGTTGCAATCTCTTGAACTAATGTTTAGGGTGTTATTTGTTATCCAGATGTGCATGAGCTGATATTGGACCAGATCCTTTGAGAAACTGTAGGCTAGACAGAGGTCACCTCTAAAGAGTCTGTTGGAAACAGAAAAGAGAAAGAGCACTTTAAGGTGGCCTGAGTAGCTCAAGGAAGACATGTCCTAGATTACTTTAGCGAGAGAATGATGTGGTCTCTTAAACTGGGTCATATAGTTGGACAAGTATATGCCAAAGAGGCTATTATACTCTATTATGGGTCTGATGAGGGAAGAGTAGAGCAGGATAAGAACTTCCTTAGATATTGGAGAAATACTCCTAATGATCTGTCTGGCTAGATGAAAGGATTTCCTAACAGTGGATACATGGTGATCAAAGGATAGTTCATTGTCAGAGAAATTCATAGGTTCACAGGTTCATAGGAGGTTACTAAGCTATTGGCCCTAGGGCATTTATAAGTCTAGCCATGTTATACCCTTGTTCCCTTAATGTCCAAGTTGTATGGTCTATATTTTCAGCACAAGTCTATGATCAACACCGCCTGCCCTTATCCAAGAGGGACATAGGTGACATCCTAGGGTAAATTTAAGATCTCCCAGCCAGTTGTCTAAATTACACTTAAATAGGGACATTGAGGAGCTCTGTTTTATGTGAATTGGGAGTTTGTTACAGAGGAGTGGCAATCTCTGGGAGACATATCTGTCTTTCCAGCATGACCTGTTAATGTCACAGACTAGGTTAAGATCCCTAGATTGAGTGGATCTTATCCCATTTGACTTGGGGATGTGCAGTATTTCCATTAGGGCAGGGTCCGAGACTGTTCTGTAGGCTAGGCACAAGTTGCCTCTTAGCAGCCTATAAGATACAGAGTACAGTGATAGGGCCTGCCTTCAGTCTGTCTGTGTAGGTCATGTGTTGAAGACCCTGAATTTTCTTGGTGAGAAACCTCTGCAGTCTTTCCAACTGCTGCAGGTGTTGGATGAGGTACATACAGAAAGGAGTACTGTACTCTACTAGTGGTCTGATGAGGGATGAGTACAGGGGAGTTATAATATCCTTAGCTCTGGATGAGATGCCCTTACTTATTAGATGTGCAACATAGAAGGCCTTTCTTACCACTGTGGACACATGGTGATTGAAGTTAAGGTTGCTACCAACCTGTGTTCCCAAATCATTCACCACAGGGTTTGAACTAAGGGGGTACTGTTAATACTGTGGTTTGCAGGCACTTCCCCTTTGCTGAAAGGGATGATAACACATTTTTTTTGCATTTAGTTTAAGTCCATAGCTTTGACACCAGTCATTTGTCTGTGTAATCCCTTTTTGTAGTATGCAACATTGTTGAGGACTCAATGATTGCACCCAGTTTGCAGTCATCGATGAACTTGGTAAGCCACAGACCACCTATTTTCACCTGGTCTTTCGAGAAATAGATTCCAAACAGTAGGGGCCCAGCACAGATCCTTGTGGTACACCACTGGTAACTGGTCTGCTGGTAGAGGTGGAATCCCCAACTTTGACTGTATGCATTCTGTTGGTGAGACAGTTGGCTGCCCATCTAGTGACATATGGGTTAATTCCCAGCTGGGTGAGTTTCTCAGATACTTGAGTGGGAGATTGTAGCTAAAGAATACCCTGTGATTATCCTTAGGTAGGGATGCTAGTTTAGCTTTGTAATTGGCTTTAGAAGACTTTACAAGATATAGAAAGGTGCTTGGTGTGACATCTGGACAGGGGAAGGAGGACAAGGAAACCAGGTGATGGAATGAGGAAGTACAGGAGAGTATACAGAGAAAGAGATTGGTGAAGAAGTGGAATTGCCAGAGAGATGAAGAAAGTAGCAGGAGTATAAGGAGATGAGCTGCATGGCAAAAGAGAGGTGGTGAAGAGTAAGGATAAGGTGTATGAAGAGTTGTATGAAAGGTTGGACACTAAGGAGGGAGAAAAGGACCTGTACCAATTGGCTAGACAGAGGGACCGAGCTAGTAAAGATGTGCAGCAGGTAAGGGTGATAAAGGATAATGATGGAAATGTACTCACAAGTGAGGAGAGTGTGTTGAGCAGATGGAAAGAGTACTTTGAAGGGCTGATGAATGAAGAGAATGAGAGGGAGAGAAGGTTGGATGATGTGCGGATAGTGATTCATGAAGTGCAGTGGATTAGCAAGGAGGAAGTAAGGATAGCTATGAAGAGGATGAAGAATGGAAAGGCTGTTATTCCAGATGACATACCTCTGGAAGCATGGAGGTGTTTACGTGAAATGGCATTGGAGTTTTTAACTAGATTGTTTAATGAAAGCTTGGAAAGTGAGAGGATGCCCGAGGAATGGAGAAAAAGTGTTTTGGTACCAATTTTTAAGAATAAGGGTGATGTGCAGAGCTGTAGTAACTACAGAGGGATTAAATTGATCAGTCACAGCATGAAGTTATAGGAAAGAGTAGTGGAAGCTAGGTTAAGAAGGGAGGTGATAATTAGTGATCAGCAGTATGGTTTCATGCCAGGAAAGAGCACTACAGATGTGATGTTTGCTCTGAGAGTGTTGATGGAGAAGTACAGAGAAGGTCAGAAGGAGTTGCATTGTGTCTTTGTGGACTTAGAGAAAGCATATGATAGGGTGCCTAGAGAGGAGTGGTGGTATTGTATGAGGAAGTCGGGAGTATCAGAGAAGTAAGAGTGTTACAGGATATGTACAAGGATAGTGTGACAGCGGTGAGGTCTGCAGTGGGAGTGACAGATGCGTTTAAGGTGGAGGTGGGATTACATCAAGGATCAATCCTAAGCCCTTTCTTATTTGCAATGGTGATGGACAGGTTGACAGACGAGATCAGACAGGAGTCCCCGTGGACTATGATGTTTGCAGATGACATTGTGATCTGTAGTGAGAGTAGGGAACAGGTGGAGGAGACCCTGGAGAGGTGGATATCTGCTCTAGAGAAAAGAGGAATGAAGGTCAGCAGGACTAAGACAGAATATATGTGTGTGAATGAGAGGGAGGATAGAGGAATGGTGAGGATGCAGGGAGTAGAGGTTGTGAAGGTGGATGAGTTTAAATACTTGGGATCAACAGTTCAGAGTAATGGTAAGTGTGGAAGAGGGGTGAAGAAAAGAGTACAGGCAGGGTGGAGTGGGTGGAGAAGAGTGTCAGGAGTGATTTGTGACAGACGAGTACCAGTAAGAGTGAAAGTGAAGGTCTACAAGAGGGTAGTGAGACCAGCTATGTTATATGGGTTGGAGATGGTGGCATTGACAAAAAAGCAGGAGTCAGAGCTGGACATGGCAGAGTTAAAGATGTTAAGATTTGCACTGGGTGTGATGAGGGTGGACAGGATTATGAATAAGTATATTAGAGGGTCAGCCCAGGTTGGAAGGTTTGGAGACAAAGCCAGAGATGCAGGTTTACATTGGTTTGGACATGTGCTGAGGAGGGATGCAGAGTATATTGGGAAAAAGATGCTAAGGATGAAGCTGCCAGGTAACAGGAAAAGAGGAAGGCCTAAGATAAGGTTTATGGATGTGGTGAGAGAGGACATGCAGGTGGTTGGTGTGACAGAGCAAGATGCAGAGGACAGGAAGAAATGGAAACAGATGATCCACTGTGGTGACCCCTAACAGGAGCAGCTGAAAGAAGAAGTAGAAGAAGACAAGATATCTAATTTGCTTTTTCAGGCTGTGGAGGGTGTCTTTCCTCTGTCGAGTCAGTTCCCTCTTGGTCTTAGACATTAGTTTCTTCCTCTTGTTGTATAACCTATTTATGCTTGATGTCCACCAGGGTGGCTTGTTTTTCTGTGAGGACCTTGTTTTGATCTGTTCAGGTACAGCCGAGTCTATACACAAGTCTATACATTTGTATAGGTGTTTATAAAGGGCATTTGTGTGCACCTCTGTATAGGAGTTATTGTTGACAGTGGTAACAGGAGATTTGAAACTATTTATGCCATCACTTAGGAGGCAATAGTTTGCTTTGGAGAATTTTTTCATCCTGTTTGCTCTTGAGGGGGTGTTCCAGGTATGATTTTTACTTTGAACAAGACTGATTTATGATCAGACATTACCTGGGAGGGCAACATACAAGGGGTAGTGCAGAGACCCCCTATGTTGTGAGCACTAAGTCTAGGACATTCAAGCCCCTTGTGGGGGGGGGGGGGTGAGATTATCTGTTCCAGAGCATTTGTATTAACAAAGTCCAGGAATCTTAGGGTGAGCATGTTTGTGCTCATATATGAGCCCAGCTGATGGAAGGATAGTTGAAATTACCTAAGGTGCTTGGCTGTATAGTGAGTGACTCAAGTAGGTTCAGGTAGGCAGAGTGGTTCTCATGGTTCATGGTGGGGGACCTATAACTAACAATGATATAAAAGGGGGTTTTACCTTCAGTTAGTTTTACCTTCAGTTAGTTGGACTTGGAGTAGCTATAGAGAGTTGTACTCTTTGACCAGTCTTGAGGTGTATTTGTCTTTAATGAAGATTCATACATCTCCCCCTTTGATTCTTTCATGCTCATTTTAAGGTCTGAAAGTGTGGAAGGCATTGTAGCCTTGCATGGCTGGGGTGCTCTCTGCAGCCTTGAATCATGTCTCTTTGGCTGCACAGACATCGGCATTTTCCAAGGTAAGGATTGCTTCAAGTGAGGACAGTTTCCCCATTTAGATTCCTAGCATTAAGCACATAACCTTGAGTTTGTCTCTAGTGGATTTATTTACATTGGGAATTTTGTTGTTATGACATTGCCTAAAAAAGGCACTATGGGGAGGCAAGTACCTTTGCCAGTAACCAAAAGCCAAGAGGTGACAGGTGAAGGTCATCTCTAGCAAAGCAGCTTAGTCTGTAGACCATATCTTGTCAGGCTGACAGATACTTGATCCCCCTAGTTTGACACTAGAAGCTAAGCCAATTGTTGAAGTCAATCATTTTTTCTTTATACTGATCATAGGATCATAGGATCATAGGAAGTTACTAGGTTATTGGCCCAGAGGCCCTTATAATCCAAGCCAAGAATTTAGCCCATGTTCCGACAAGTCCGACAAGTCAACACCTGATGCCCCCGTCCAGCAGGGACACAGGTGGAATCCCAGGGGTGTATTTTCTGTTCCTCATCTAGTTATCCAGGTTGCACTTAAAAAAGGGTTAATGAGGTACTCTGCTTGACCTGCAGAGGGAGTCTATTCCACAGAAGGAGGAGTCTCTGGGACACAAATCTGCCCCCCCCAACAAGCCCGATTGATATCACAGACCAGGTTGAGGTCATGCATGTGAGTTACTTGAGTGGAGCTTGACTTGTAGATATGCAGCAGTCCCATCAAGGTGGGGTCTGAGATTGCTTTGTATGCCCTGGAGTCTCTTGGTGAGGATTCTCTGTGGTCTGTCCAGCTGCTGCATGTGCTTTGTGAGGTGCATGCCAAAAGGGGCATTATACTTAATAATGTGTCTTATAAGGTAAGAATACAGCGATGTTATGACCTCCTTGTCCCTGAATGAGATACCCTTACTAATGAGGTGGGCCATGTAAAAAGCTTTCCATACAATGGAGGCAATATGGTGATCAAAAGCCAGTTTGCTATCAACCTGCGTGCCCAAGTCCCTAAAGACTGATTGAGTACCTAGGACCTTGTTATTAATGTGATAATTTGTGGGGACGTCACTCTCTCCAAAGGTGATGATGATGATGATGCATTTTTTGGCATTCAGTTTGAGGCCATGTTTCTGGCACCAGTTATTTGTTTGGGTGAGACCCTCTTGGGGGATATCCACATCACTAGGGGAATTGATGACAGCACCCAGCTTGCAGTCATCTGCAAACTTGGTCAGCCATAGTCCACTGGTTTTGGCCTGCACCTCAGAGAAGTTTATCCCAAACAACTGAGGCCCCAAGATTGATCCCTGGGGCACACCACTCATTACAGGTCTACTGCTCAAGGTGGCTTCCCCTATTTTGACTAGATGGGTTCTGTCAGTGAGCCAGTTTGCTACCCATCTGGTAACATATGGATTGATACCTAGTTGAGAGAGTTTATCTGTTATACCTGAGTGGGGAATAGTAAGGCTTTGGCCAGGTCAAGGTAGGCGGTGTACATTGTCTTCCCCTCATCCATGGCTTTAGTGACTGTCTCAAAGAAGGTGACCAAATTTAGCAGGCATGACCTCCCCTTGATAAAACCAAACTATGTGGGATCAAGTGTTTGGAGGTTGCCAATGTCCTTGTTAATGAGGTCCATGATAACCTGCTCCATGGCTGGAGCCTGTTAGGCTGAAAGGTCTATGATTTCCTGGATCGGTGAATGCTCCACCTTTGTGCAAAGGGATGACAGTGGCTGTCCTCCACTTGGCTGGAATGAAGCCATTACTCAGGCTTTGGTTGAATAGGATATCTAATGGTGCTGCAAGTTCCTGCCTGAGTTCATGTAGAATGCAGCCTGAGATGTTATCGGGTCCCATGGAGGCTGTAGTTTTTGCCTTTGAGAGAGCAGTGATGACTTACTCCCTAGAGATAAGGAGAGGGCGGCAGGTGTTGAGGATACCCTGATTTACTGATGGGGGGACAGAGGGGTAAAGTTTTCACTGAACCTGTCTGCAAGCAGGTTAGCTATAGCTATAGTGTTTGTATATGTGGTGTCTTTGACCACCAGTTCTGAGTAGATCTGAGTGCATCCTTTGAGATTGCGGACGTATGTGAAGAAGTCCTTATGACTGTCTTTAGTAGATGTGGCCAGTTTTGACTCAAAGTTTGTTTTGCAGGGTCTAAGGTCTAAGAGAAGTACTATTAGGTGATCACACAGGTGTTACTAAGGGTACATTTGTAGCTGGAATACTTCATAATGGGTTAAAAAACAGTGCAACTGTGGTGAGTGACATGTAAACAAGTCTAAACCAGCTCAAACGTGGTGTTTAAATACCACAAAAAAATAAAAGATTGTAGTAACACAGAAATCTAGCCAATCTTGCTAGTCCCTGCTTTCTTTACCAGCTTATACCAGACAGATCCAGGCAGCCCTGCTACTCTCACTAGTAGGGGAGATAGGCCCTACCAACATAAGATGGCTGTCAGAAACACAGAAGGCAAAAAAAAAAAAAAAAACAGCTCTGGATGCAGCAAACCTGTATCCAGACTATGCTATTCAAGTTAAAGGTAAGAACACAGTAAAACTCACAAAAAAGCACAAGTTAACCACTTACAGACAAAAACAGAACTCACACTATGAAAAAAATACAGTTAAAACAGTAATAAAATACAGTAAAATGCAATTAAACAGTAATGAATTGCAGTAAATGGCAATGAAATACAATTAAACAGTAATGAAATTCAGTTAATCAGTAAATTGCTTTAGAACAGTGCAAATGTGATAAATTAGCTCACAACACAACAGTAAAAACAACTCAAATAAAGCAGCAATTCAATAGAATACTGTCATCAATTTAATCAGGGTACCGACAAGCAGTATCAAATGCGGCAAGCTAAATGCAGTTGAACACCTAAGCACAAGCAGCAAAATGAAGTAGGAAGAGGCACCACATTTATATTTTTTAAGTAGAAAGTAAGGAGACAGAAGATAATTCAAGGTTAAGAAGCTAAAGGGGTGGGCCTTCACAACTGATCACACTGTACTGAGTTGAATGAGTTAATGCAATGGGTGGGCCTTCACAACTGATCTCATTGTACTCAGTAGAATGAGCTGATGCAATGGGACTGGGAGGAGTGTCCAATATCAAATTTATAGCAGAGGTGGGCAAATCAAAAGCCACCAAGCTTTAAGACCATAACAACATTTTAATGCGTAGGTTGAGATATAAGATAGAACAGAGGTAAGGAGTCAAGTAACTAAGCCTAAAAAACAGTTGCATAGTTTAAACAGATATGCAGCAAATATTGTTTTGGTTAATCAGATGTACAGAAAACAGTTGAAACTAAGTATTTATCTTTTGTAGCATCACAACAGGTCTTTGGAAACAGCAGAGCAAAGGTAGAAGGCCTAACGCACTGCAGCTTTGAGCAAACAAGCACAAACTGGTTTAAACACTGGCTATTTAAGGCTGAAAAACAGGAACCAGCCAAAGTTCAAATTATCCATTCAAAAACACATTAAAACAGAGCCCTGTAACAGTAACTCTAGCCAGATCAGACCAAACTGAAACTACCTCCCATGAAGCAACAGCTAGACCTCTCTGGACAAAAGATTAACTGTACTACAAGCTCCAAATGTCACACACAGTACTAGATGCAGCTCTATGCTAGTGTTTTTCAAATACAACAACAAGTAAAATGCAGAACAGAGAAAACAAAAAGGAGACAAAGATCATAACATAGGTAAGGATTCAATTTACTAAGCCTAAAAAACAGTTGCAACAAATATTGTTTTAGTTAATCAGAAGTACAGAAAACAGTTGAAAATAAGCACTTATCTTTTGTAGTCTCACAGCAGGTTTTTGAAAAACAGCAGAGGAAGGGCAGAAGGCCTAACTCACTCCAGCTTTGAGAAAACAAGCCATCATGGGTGAAAGTATAATGCTGCTTAGGGCTAGGGACATACCTACCTGAGGCACATAATCTGAGAGCTCAGTCATGTCTCTCTTCATGTAGTCCAGTGAGGCACGTCTCTAGTCATTCACTCCAACATGGACTATGACAGAGTCATAATGTTAATTGTTGCTGAGATACTTGAGTGCATGCATGATCTGATAGACCCTGGCACCTGACAGGCAGCTGAAAGTGACCTTCCCCTTGTCTGGCCTGGTGAGGGGGACATATGTGTGTCTCACTATGGAGTCGCCTATGACTAAGACATTTAATTTTGATGTATTTTGCCTTAGGGGCTTATTGGCTGAGACACTGTTGTGTGTATTATTATGTGTAGTGAATTATGTTGCGTCTCCAGTGTGTGCAGTAGGTTTGCATTTGGGAGGTCTCTGATCTTTAGGTAGTCTTCTAGTGAGTACCTCTGAGCAGGTGGGTTTATGTGTTGTAGGCTTGTTATTTGCAAGAGGTGAAGTGTGCATGATGGCAACCTGTTTAATATCTGGTTTGTTGTTATGTGAGAGAATTGATTCCAAATTCATAGTATAGATACATCTCTCACGTTATATTTGTTTGTTTTAAAAGTAACTGGTTGTCAGTATACATGAGGCAACTGTTACTTTGCCTCAGGATGCCCATGTCAATCAGACTGGCTGGAGAAATGGTGGGAAACTGTCCATCCATTATGACAGGCATATACTGTAGTAATTAATGGGGAGTGGGCCAGATGGACCAGATTTTGCTGTAAGACTAACAGAAAGTGGCTATTCTATGGTGGGCTAGGGGTAGAAAACTGCGTCAGTGCTTCACAATGCACAACTGAGTTGCTCATAGGGCCAGCAGTGCAATCTCTGAGCAGCTCTGGTAAACTAAACACAAACTCATGCAAATAGGATGCTTAAATGCAAGCAAAGTTAAATGATTTTAAACAAAGTAACCAAAGGGAAAACCCAAGACTGAGCCTAATTCTAGCAGTCCCCAACTCAGATGGGTCCTTGGCTGGACACATCTGCCACAAGGGTGCAGGAGGGCCTTCTTAATGTAAGATGGCTGGTTTTAGTGCTCATATGATACCAAACAGCCTAGATTCAACAACCCTGACTCTAGCCTATGCTATAAAATGCAGAAGTACTAGAAATTCAAAGTGTAGAAAATCGTAGTCACAAGAGCAAAAAAGAAAAAAAGTTTAAATAAAGCAGCAATTCAGTAGAATACTCCCACAAGAGTGTAGACCACAAACCTTCATAGTGTGAAATAATTGGTCTGGAATCCAAGTGCTTAAACCAGAACAAAGACACTTAAAATAACAGGCACAATAAGCCTTCACCAGCAATTCCCAGCTTAGAAGGGTGTAGGCTACACTCTCCTGCCACAAGAGTATAGACCACAAACATTCTTAATGTAGAATAACTGATTTGGAGCCCAAGTGCTTAAACCAGAACTAAGACACTTTCAGAATAACAGACACAATAAGCCTTCAACCAACAATTCCCAGCTTAGAAGGGCATATGCTATCCTCTTCTGCCACAAGAGCTTAGACCACAGATCTTTCTAATGTAAAATAACTGGTTTGGAACCCCAGTGCTTAAACTAGAGCAAAGACACTTAGAACAACAGGCACAATAAGCCTTCAACCAGCAATTTCCAGCTCACAAGTGCAGATTCTACCCTCTCCTCCCACAAGAGTGTAGACCACAAACCTTCTTAATGCAAAATAACTGGCCTGAAGCCCAAGTACATAAACCAGAACTAAGACACTTTTAGAATACCAGACACAATAAGCCTTCAACTAACAATTCCCAGCTTAGAAGGATGTAGGCTACCTCTCCTGCCACAAGAGTGTAGACTATAAACCTTCTTAATTAAAAAAAACTGGCCTGCAGCCTAGGTGCTTAAACCAAAACTAATAGGTCCCTAATGACTGATTAAACTTTCAGTGGGGTGTCACTATGCAGTAGGTGCATGGGTGCTCAGTTTTGCCAAAAGGACACAATGCTAAATTTCTTGGCATTTAGTTTTAGGTCATGTTCTAGGCACCACTTCTTGCTGAGTGTTAATCCCTCAAGAAGAATCTGGAAGTCAGATAAGGAGTCAATGACAGCTCTAAATTTGCAGCCATCTGCAAACTTGATTAGTCACAGACTCTTGATATCAGCCTTGATATCAGAGAAGTAAATTCCAAAGAAAAGTAGTTCTAGAACCAATCTGTGTGGGAAACCACAGGTAACTACACTTTTTGAAGAGAGCATACTTCCTGCACTAATATATTGTGTTCTGACAGTTAGTCAGTAACATAAGGGATTTGCATTTAGTTTGATTAGCTAATTGATAATACCAGAATATGAAAAGGTGTCAGAGGCCTTGGCTAGATCCATGTAAGCAGTGTAAACCAATTTGTCTGAGTCTAGTTCATCAGTAATTTGTTCAAAGAAGTACACCAGGTTCAGGAGGTAGGAACCATTATTAACAAACCCAAAGTGGCTTAGGTCCAGGGCTTGTAGACTGCCTGTGTCATTGTTAAGAAGTTCAGTAATGCTACATTTCAGTGCCTGAAAGAGAAGGATGGTTAAGGCTTATGGGTGAATAGTTTCCTGGATTAGTAGTTGGTCCCCACCTTGTAGAGAGGGATGACTACTACAGTTCTCCATTTCTTTGGCATGAATCCAGTGGAAAGGTTGAGGCTGAATAGGCTTAGTAGTGAGTCTACTAGACAGTGGCTGGTGCTAACAAGAAGGCAGCCTGGCAAATTAGTAGGATCACCTCACAGAAACAATCATGCAAAAGGGCAGGCCCAAACTAGTAACCATACCAAAATTGCTCAGATCTGTGGGGCTCATTATTTCTGGCCTTGGGAGATTATTCAGGACTTCTCGGAGATGATGAAAAGGGGTATTGTAGTGTAGGTGTGCTAATAAGTTGGGTGATGTTAAGTGGAGCTAGGGGAATGAAGTCAGAAAGGAATTTGTCCATTACTATTTCGGCTATGTCCTCAGGGGATATGTAAGTGTTGTTGTTATGTATCCATATTGAAAAAGAAGAATTTTTGATTGTCCTTAGTAGATATGGCAATTTTCAATTCCTTATTAATTTTGGAGGATTTGATTTTGTTTCTGAGTTCTTTGTTGATCTTTCTGAGTTCATGTGTAGATGATGGAGTATTAAGTTTGTGTTCACAGGCAATGAGTTTCTTTCTCTTATTGTACAGCTTATTTTTACTAAAGTTCCACAATAGGGATTTATTCATGAATTTGCTATTGCATTTATGTCTTATGGGGGCAGATACCTTGAAGTATGCTTTTAGATGGGCATAGAAATTATCCACAAATGTGGCAGTGTATGAGGTGAGGTCATTGAGGTGAGGAGTACTCAAAAGGATCAAATCAGACAGAGCACTGTGGATCATGAACACATGGAGGAATACCATACTAGACTCTACTGAAAAAAATATAAATATGTTAACAAATCACAGCGTTTTCATCCCTTCCAGTCAGGACTTCATCAGATAATGAATACCCCATGCATTCTCTCCTTATATACCATGAAAATGAATTATACAATAATCCAGTCAATATGTTAACCCTCAATAATTACATCAAACTGTAAAATAACCACATATTCACATGTTTTTTGAATATTCATTCAGTGTAGGAACACCTCTAAATGAGATCATTAATGGTTATATTTAAGAACATCCACTGTAGCAAACTCTAGTAATGGGTCATGTTCATTGATTTTTGTTAATGATAGTTTTGAAACCCATAATCCTGTTTGTTGTTTATGGCTCACATTAATGTACAACATTTGCTTTAAGCAGTACCAAGATAGATGTGTGCTATAGTTTTATAGAAAAGACCAAGGCTGTTATGTTTGTTACAGTTTCTATGTCTTGCAGAAGCACTAGTGCTAAATTTTATAAGTTAGTATTTAAGCTCGCCTTTTGCTGCTCCATTTGTATTCCTTCTGACTGACAAGATGTGTGTTCTAATTAAAATGAACTATATAACAGTGCGTGTTAAAGTGATTACCTTTATGAAGTATTGTCTGGTTATTTTAAATTACTGTTTTTAGTAGTTTTCCATTAGTAAGTACAATATACTCACAAAAACAATGCATGTTTGCAAAACTAGTATAAAAATAGAGAGGAAATAATGCATTTATAAATAGAACTAAATGAAATAAAACTTTTGTTTTAGTCACCGTTTATTCAGGTTGCTGAATTTGTACGTTCAGTGTCATTTAACATTCTCCATTGCCTTGTTTATTTACTCATGAACTGTTTGAAATTATTATAGCGCTGTAGTTCTGAGGTCTTACCCTTACCCTGACCTTTGTTTGCATGTACACTGCAGGTTGTTAGATGTCAGTCATGCCTGTGAGATACATCAGAACAACTATGAAGAAACCGGTTAATGGGCCTGGTATACATGGAAAAATAATGAAATGTCTGATTTTTATTTTCAGAGAAACATATATGTTGCATAAATGGTACTTCCCAAAGTAAGTAAATAATAAGCCATACTTTTTAAGGCAAATAATTTTAATGTGGACTTGGGCATGCAGTACATAACACCTGATGTGGACAGTGTTAAGTTACAGCATTTCCTGTAAATTAAAATTTAGCCCAAATGTGATCCAGCTTTACTTCTACCTTACTTTACTGACTGTTAGTGATGTTAATGTTGACGCTGATGGGGTATAACAAGCCCAGTTTGATTCTTACACCAGTGTAGGCAGATAGGCACAAGACTAACAACATGGAGGTTAAATTATCATTTGGAAATCTATCACTGGACGACTGTGTGCTGGCTTGTAGGTCCATTACTTTCTGGTACTTAGCTATCTTACTTTCTCTTTCTAGCTTAGCCCGGGTTTATGCCGATGCCCAAGAAATTATCCTAAAGACACCTGAGATCAGTCATGTGGGCAAGATCTGGGAAGATGTCCGTATCATGTCAAACTTCATGGATACAATTAGGTCCAACCCTGGGAAAATTTCAGGCAAGTATATCAGTGTTGTACCACATTAGCATTAAAAAATCTTTGCTTTATGAAAAACATTGACGTGACTACAAAAATATATTTTTTTCTAAAATGTGCTTCTAATTTGTTTCTGCATTAAAGCTAGCATTTAAGGAGAGTTCAGTTGTGTTACTCCACCACAATGTTATTTAAATGTTCTAAAACAGCTTGCCTCTGTTTATAAGGCTGTATGTCCTGCTAACTTTCAAAGCTGATGAGTATAGTACTGATGTTATGTACATATATACAGCATATACAAGTTATTTGACTCAGACTGAAAGACTAGCATGGTCCTGTACTACGTTTCATTTGTTACTAACCATTCCTTGTTGTGTGAAGGAAGTACTACTGATACTTTGGCATCAAACTGTTGAACCTTCCTGTTTCCAAAACTACATCAAATACTGAAATTGCTCAAAGGCATTACATTCTGGAACAATTCATTTAGTGACAACAGGGATGTGCATGCACTTAAGGAAGATGTTTCTTCTTAATCACAAACATAATGCTGAAAATTTCATCAAAGTTAAATTTGCGTACTTGTGATTTAAATATTATTAGCTTATATTGCAGGATAATGCCCCTCAAAGACTCCACTTTACCTCAGCATAAGGTATAAGGTAATGAAACACAGTACTCAGATATGTTAAAATCCATTATCCACCAGCTACTTAATATCTTCGTCTTTAGTCCAAGTTAATTTGTTGTTGCTGCTGGTAGAGTTCTCAGGGACATGGACCTTTTTTGGTACACTTTTGTTCTTTGGGTTCCTACTACAGAATCTCACTGCAAACAGCATGCATTAGTTCTTGTACAGCATACATTAGTTCTCGACTACATTATAGAAGGTTGGTCTTCATATTCTTCAGTCTGTGACTGGGAGTTTTCAACAGACAATGCCACCTTACTATATATAGGCAATTTTGATTCTGTATCATAGCTCAAAAAATTATTTCCTTAGTTACACCAATTTGCTCACCCAGTATTTATGAGTAGTCTGCAGAGAATTTTTAATGACTGCCAACTTATTACACTCTCAAAACAATATGTTCCCAATTACCTCTTTCTTCCCCATCATATCTATAACATTTGCAGTCTACCTGAATAAAAGTTCTTTGGAGTCTGTTTGAGGTATAAAAATTCCTATGCAAACACTTCCAAGCAAAGATCCTAAATCTTCTAGATTTTGTTGCATATTTGGCAGCCATAAATATATCCTCCTATTGTTTCTTTGTGAATTGTTTATTCAGTCTCTCATCCCAATCCTTTTTAACCTCCTCTAATTGATTCCTATAGTTAGCGTGCAATATTTTATATGCTCTACTAATTATCCATTTTTTAACAGCAGCTTCTGTTCTACAGTCTGCTAAAAACTCTACCAGTGCTAGTCTTTCACTTAGGATGCCCCTATTCCTTTCTCTTTGTCTATACTCTGTTATCAATCCTTGAATGGGAAGGCAATCTCTAGCCTGCAGTCAAAATCTATTCTTGGCCTCTTCCCATTCCATTATCTTTCCCTCTCCAATTATTTGCTCCCAATGCCTTGTTCCTTTGCCAGTTTTTTCCATTACATTCCAGCCTCCTCTTGCCTATCCCGTGTATCCCTAATTGCAGTCATCCCTATCTGCAGAATCTCCTTTCTCCATTCTCATGTTGGCTTTGTTATTAGAATACTTTCTATTACTTTATTACTATAGTATTCTGTATAGTTATTGTAATTATCCTTTAGGATCTGCATCCAAACCCCTAGTGTCTCCTTACTTCTTGACATTTCCCCCATTTCATCTCTATCCTTTTCTACTTCCAATTATTGCTTTCTGCTTGTGCTATGTATAGGAGCCTTAACTATGTTACTCTGAAATACCCCTTCAACTCAGGTCATCCCAAACCACCTTGTTCTATTGGAAGGATCAACTTATCCCACTTGACCCTTGCCCCCCTCCCCTCCAAGATAAAATCATTCAGTTCTTTATTAATTGCTATCCACATTTTCTCCTCTGGTTGATAAAAATATACCTGACCTGTATATAAAACTAAAGGGTCTGAAACATTTTAACTGCTTGTATCTTGCTATCCATATCCATGAAACAGATCTTCCAGTTTCTCAGTTTTTGCATTATCTATTGTTTTGTATCTTCCCACATATCCTTAGCTGCTATGACAGAATCCTTTTTAACCCATACGCCTAAGTACTTCATTTTATCATGTCCCCATAAATATGGGTATTGCTGAACCAATTTGAATGTGTGTGCTTAGTTTACAGACATTGCCTTTGCTTTTTCTTCATTAATTTTGTATCCTGAAAATACATTAAATTGTCTCAGAAGCATATCTCTCAACCTCTTAGGGAAAGAAATCTGAACAAAGCCACAAATAATGGGGAACAGAAACAGGGACACTTTTAAAATACTGCTCTTACAAGCTTAGAAAGTTGCTAGAATAACATGTTTTGCATTAGCATGACTTTTCTGAAGGATAGTAAGTCTGAAACTCAACTGGCATTATTTTCTGCAGTCCTCATTGATTTGCCAGAAAACCACAATTTTATGAGAAATAGACCAAACATATGAGGTAAATATCTGGACTGTCTGGAAAAATCTGGACAGTTGAAAGGTAAAATATTCTACAACACTGAAGTATCCTTTTCTGGTTTTATCAGGTGCAAAATAATATCATCTGCAAATAAAGCCAACATTTCTTTATCAAAATACTAATTATATCCTTGAATTTCTCGGACCCTTATTTCAGGAAAAAGTAATTATATGTGTTATTTCTTGTTCTTTGAGGGTCAAGGACCTTTGAGTTTTAAAATAAGTAGAGTGAGTATGAGGACAAAGACCCTCACATAAGGGGATGCATGATCTTCTCCAATCTGTTTTACAGTTGTGATGTATTTTGTACTGTTGATATTAGGATAGTTTTAATATTAGTTTGATCTGTTGGGACTTAAGTGAAGTGTGAGCAACTGAATGTGTTCTTGCAAATAGGATTCTGTAAAATGAAGCAGACCTACCATGTCAGTTGGGAATTTGAGTATGGTCATGGGTGGGGGAAGATGGTGACACTTGGTATTCTATTTTGCAGAAATAGAAAACTGATTTATGTACTACAGGGTGGGCAAATTGTCTTTGTTTTAATTAGTGAGCACTGTAGGTGTTAGACATCCATATTATCACTCATATCATTCAGTTAGGCTCTGATATACCGAGTACCCGCACTATCCAGAAAAAGAACATCAGGAGTGTGTTTCCTTAGGTTACTGACGGTGCTCTTTCCTTTACATATCTTACTTAGGGAAAAGGTTGAAGTTCCACATGGTCCATGACTTAATTACATAATTTGTTACAGTATAGCCGTATACCTTGGCAGTCATGGAGAGAACTGGTTGGGACTGTAAAGGACACTAGTGAACTTGTACCCCAATGCCATTTGAAATTATGGAGAGAGAACTACACTGCAGGTGATGTACAGCACAGAAGCAATGAAATGAAAATAGGCACTAAAAGTGATAAGAACATTCAAAAATGGCAACGATTGTAGTACCTTTCTAAAAAGAAAAAAACACACAGGGACAGTGTACTGCATAAATGAATGCTTTCCTTCTTTGGCAAGAGTCTCTAAAATGCTCTGATACTCCTTCCCAGCATTCATTGTCTCTGCTCATTTCAACTATGAATCCAGATGGGACATGGAGATTTGGTACTGCACTGTCATTTTAAATTAGTTAAAGGGTGGACATTGCTGACTGCACAGAGTGACAGGGTGTGACTCTCAAACTGGTGCCAAAACCACTAAACTGTGGTGCAGTGATGAATTAATTTTGTTTGCTATACTGACATTAGCAGAAAGGAATGCAACATTCTTACAGATTAAATGGCTTAGTGTGGTGAAGAGAAATTAGAAGTTATGTACTCACCATAACGTTCCATCTGAGTAGGTGTATTCATTTGTCTGCAACCTGTGGGTTATGGATCCGATATCGGATCCGAACCGGCATGGTTTACCAGCTATGGATCCAAGCTCTCAGCTCCTCCCCTCACCCATAATGCCCTGCTCTACCCTCATGACCTCAGATCGAGTTTGCCAACAGCAAAAACACCCTGAAAAGGGTAACACATAATATGCAGGAAACTGAAAGGCCAGGGGGATAGGAGGGCGGGATGGTTGCAGACAAATGAATACACCTACTCAGATGGAACATTATGGTGAGTACATAACTTCTAAATCTGAAGTAGGAGATTCATTTGTCTGCAACCTGTGGGACAGAGTCCCCAGCTACCTGAATCTTGGGCGGCCATCATGGAAGGATATTCCGGTGCACCGCGGAGCCAAATGATGCTCTACCCCTAGATGCAAGATCCAACTTATAGTGGGAAATAAAAGTATGAGATGAAGCCCACGTGGCTGCTGCACAAATATCATCTAGAGGAATCCTAGCCTTAAAGGCTGCCGAGGTAGATACTGACCGGGTTGAATGGGCGTGTACACCCTCTGGTGCGGGTCTTCCTGAAGCTTGATAAGCCAATAAGATGCACTGTGAAATCCAGCGAGACAGAGAAACTTTAGAAATTGGCTTGCCCAAATTAAATTTAGCAAAGGAAATAAACAACTGGTCGGATTGCCTATGACCAGCCGTTCTGTTTAGATAAAATCTAAGTTGCCTGTGAACATCTAAGGAGTGAAGCTTGTATTCACCTTTGTTTTCATATTTAGGAAAGAAAACAGGGAGGTTAATGGACTGATTAATGTTTGCTTCAGAAGCTACTTTAGGAAGAAAGGACTGGTTGGTCCTGAGGTAAACACGGTCCGGATGAAATACCAAGTAAGGAGGTTTAGCTGATAATGCTTGGAGCTCTGAAACTCTCTTGGCCGATGTAATGGCTACTAAAAAGGCTGTCTTGAAAGACAAGAATTTGAGATCCACCGTAGCCGCTGGTTCGAAGGGGGGGGCGGTCAAGGCCTGGAGAACCAAGCAAGGAGAGGTCCCAAGGAGGAACCGCTTGTTTTACAGGGGGCCTGAGAAGGAAAGTACCTTTAAGGAAAATTTTACACAACTTGGCTGACATAAGTGGATTAGAGTCATGGCCAACGTGATAATGAGAAATTGCCGCCAGTTGTACTTTGACTGTGGAACTGCTGGCACCATCGTTAAAAAGAGTGGTTAGAAAGTCAAGCACTAAAGGGAGAGGAACCGTGAAGGGATTCAGGCCTTGCCGCTCCGCCCACAAAGAAAACCGTTTCCACTTGCTGTGGTAGACTTTCCTAGTGGACGGTTTATGAGCTGCCACCAGTATTGCCTTAACAGGTGACGAAATACCGGGAGTCCTGATCAAGAGTGGAACTGGAGCAGCCAAGCGGTCAGCTTCAGGTTGTCCAGGTTCGGAGGAGGTATGCAGGATGGGTGGGATATCAGATCTGGAATGGGATCTAGAATCCAAGGAGGATTCACCGAGTGAGACCTTAGAAAGGGGAACCAGATCTGTCAAGGCCAAAACGGAGCAATGAGAATCATTCTGCAACCCACCCAAGAGGCTTTCTGAAGAACTTGGAGCATCAGAGGCAAGGGTGGATAAGCGTAAAGAAGACCGGGTGGCCAAGCATGCACCAGAGCGTCTCTTGGAGAACCTCCTGGAGGGGGTATCAGAGTGAAAAAACTGTCGCACTTGGTGTTTGAGGGAGAGGCAAAAAGATCGCATGAAGGAGTTCCCCACCGTGCGAATATGCGTTCCGCTACTTGAAAATTGAGAGACCACTCGTAAGGGGTCAGAATGGTGTGACTGAGCTTGTCCGCCAGGATGTTGGACCGACCGAATGTGCTGCTATTAGAAAGCGGTTGGTGGAGATTGCCCATTCCCAAACTCTCATGGCTTCTCGACAAAGGGGGTAAGACCTTGTTCCCCCTTGCTTGTTGATGTACCAGACAACAGACATGTTGTCCGATTGAATCGCAATTGTTCCCAAGGGAAGAAAGTCCTGAAGTGCTAGCAACGCTAAGAGCACTGCTCTCATCTCTAGAACGTTGATATGCAGTAAGGTCTCTGTATCGTTCCACGTGCCTTGCATGGTCCGGCCCGCAAAATGCCCCCCCCCCACCCGAGACGGGAGGCGTCTGTGGTCACCGTGGCGAGAGGGGGAGAAGCACAAAATGGGCGGCCTCCGTGGAGATCTGGGGAGTGAAGCCACCACAGGAGGGACCGCTTGCAAGCCTTGCTGATCGCAATGGGATGATGCATAGGGAGAGCAAGGTATGACCATTGTACTAAGAGAGTCCACTGGAGGATGCGCATATTGAGCCTGGCAAGAGGAAGAAGTGCTATAGCAGACGCCATGGACCCTAGAGCCCTCAGGACCAACTCCGCCGGAACAGAACTTGAGTGGAGAATGGCCCGCACCTGGAGCTGCAGATTTTGAACTCTGTCCGCAGTAAGGAAGGCTCGTAAACTCCTTGTGTCTAACCTGGCCCCTATAAAATCTAAGAGCTGTGTGGGCACCAGGTTGGATTTCTTTGTATTTATTGTAATGCCCAGAAAGGGAGCAAGATGGAGAAAGGAGTCTCGCGCCAATAATAGTAGATGCCTTGTTGGGGCGGTAAGAAGCCAGTCGTCCAGGTAGGGGAAGACCTGCACCCCCTGAAGCCTCAGGTGGGCAGCTACCACTGCTAATACTTTGGTGAACACCCTGGGGGCTGTGGTGAGACCAAAGGGAAGGACCCGGAACTGGTAGTGACTGGCTCCCAGCTGGAAGCGGAGGAACCTCCTGGAGCGCCTGTCCATCAGGATGTGGTAGTACGCATCTTTGAGGTCTATAGAGCACATCCAGTGATTTTCTCCCAGAAGGGGGAGAATAAATTGCAGAGTGACCATTCGGAATTTTTCCTTGGAGACTGCCAGATTCAAGAGAGAAAGGTCTAGAATTGGTCTTAGTTCCCCCGTCTTTTTTAGCACTAAAAAGAACCTGGAGTAGAACCCTGATCTGATCTGGTCTGGGGGGACGGGCTGGATGGCTCTTTTCTTTAGCAGATGGCCAATTTCTGCCAAAGCGGCCTCCCATTGACCGGGTGGAACGTCTGGGAGGGACTTCAACTTTGGTAAGTGAAGAAAAGGGATGCGGTATCCTCTGGATATGATTTGGAGAACCCAGCGGTCTGATGTTATGGACTCCCATGCCTCTAGGTGCCCCGAAAAACGTCCCCCGACTGCCTCCAGAGTGGAGCAGCCGGGCAACCTCTCAGGGTTGCTGCGTGGGCCGTTCAGAGAAAGGTTCTCTGGACCCAAAGTTCCTGGGAGCCCCTCTGCCTCTAGGGCGGCGTCCTCCCTGTCCTCCTCTGCCACGGAAGGACTGGTTGTCCGGAGCAGGCTGGGATTGCTGCGACTTCCATAACCACATCTTCTTCTTCTGACCCTTTTGGTTCCTAGAGTAGGGCCTCTGGGGTGCAGAGAAGTGGATTCCGATGGCAGACAGCGTCTTCCCGTCCTTCTCGCTCTGGGTCAAGGTTTCGCGAACGGTTTTGCCAAAGAGGGCAGAACCATCAAAGGGGGCGTTCGCAAACGACGCTTTGAAGGGCTCAGAAAAATCGCAGTGATGGAGCCAGGCCTGACGTCTAGTGACTAGGCCTGCCCCTGCGGCTCTAGTGGCGCCTTCCGTAGCATGGGAGAGTAGCCGCATAGAGGTATTAGTAACTGATCTAAGAGTGGCCATGCGGGTGGAGTGCAGCATCCTGTCCTCCTCCGACATGGACTCTGGGGGAGATGCAGCGTATTCTTTAATGAGATCTCGCTGCATCCTAATGACGTGTGCCAGGTAGTTCAGCGCCCTTACCGAGAAGGTCGCTGAACTAAACATCCGCTTCCCCAAGCGGTCCATCATCCGAGACTCCTTGCTCGGGATGGACTGAGGGACTCTCCTGAGCAAGTTCCCTCTTGGTGGCCGCCGTCAACATGGCATCTACCGGAGGCCCCTTACTCCAATGGGCACGGTCGGACGGTGGGCTGAGGATCCTATCGGGCCTCTTAGGGATTGGCTCCACGGTGTCCGGTTCCTTCCACGCCCTGGTGGTAATGAGGTCCACCAGGGGTCGGCAGGAGGGACACCCAAGAGGTAGACGGACCCGCTTCAAATGCCTCCAAGAACACGGACTCGTCCGAGGAAGACTTGGGGGCAGACCCCCCCCTTATACGGAGCATTTCCATGATGTCCCCAAATGAGACATCCTCGGGGGGTGACCGTGGGGAGCCTTCCCCTTCCTCCAAGTCCGTGTCTTCCGTGAGAGACTCAGGGGAGTCAATGTGCCTCCTTTTGCACGTATGCTTGCGAGGAACATCCTCTGGGGGGCTGTCAGAGGACTCCTCGCAAGCAGCAACCTGTTCCATTAGAGCAGCTTGGGGCACAGAAGCGGGCTGTCCCAAGGGCCGGATGGTGGAAGCCTGGCCCAGTGCAGAGGGAGCGCGGGACGGAGCCGAAACAAGTGCCGGGGGTCCGGAGACCCTCAACAGGGCCCTCTCCACTACATCAAATGCCGAAGGGGAGCCGACCTCGACCAAAGGATCCAACAATCGGCTCCCCCTCGGATCCAAAGAGTGGATCGGAGCCGGCGCTGAAGCGCTCGGATCCAAAGGGACAGTGCGCTCCGACACAGACGGCGCCGAAGGAGCACTGATCCCCCCCGGATCCGAGGCTCGGATCCAGGCTCCGAGAGGTCGGATCCGATGCACTCGAGGGCAGGGTCGGATCCGAAGTACAAAGTACTATCGGCGCCGACCCACCCCCAGCTCCGAAGCTGCTCGGCTCCAGCTGCTCCGAGCCCAGGTAGCGGGTCGGAGAAGGAGCAATTGGTTTGAAAAAGGGTGTTGAGCTCCCCCCCAGAGGGGGGGGAGGCAAGAGCACTCCCATCTGCATCTGGGCCTGGATGAACCTTCTCATCATCCAGTCCAGATCAGCATCCGAAAGGCTATACGTAGATCTTGACGAGGCTACCGAGGTAGGCCTGGAGTGCCTCCTCAATAGCCTCGACGGAGATCGGGTCTCCTCCTCCTCAGGTCCCGGTGAAAAACACACTGGAGACCGGAGCCGAGAAGGAGGAGACCGAGCCGACAATGGAGCCGACAACGGAGCCGGGGGAGAAGCCCGCTTGGCTGGCGGGGCCGAAACAGAGGTCTCGGCCCACCGCTTATGGTGCTTCTCCCTCCAGTCCCTTTTCTTAGCATCCCTCTCCTCCGAACCAGAAACGGGAGGTTGAGTCCCAGGAGGAGGAGGGGGCGCTGCAGAAGGAATAACCGTGGGTACAGTTACTCCCGAAGGAGCGGAGGTCGGAGCCGAGTCCGGCGGTAAAAGGCCCGCCAAAACAAGCTTGGACCTCCGCTCCTTCAATGCCCTGGGGTTGAACCCTGCACAAATGGAACATCCAGATGTGAGGTGTTCAACCCCCAGGCATCTAACACACCGAGTGTGGCCATCAGCTGGGGAAAGCTTATGGCCACACTCGGAGCATTTAGAAAAAATAGATTTGGGTTGCTCTGCCATCCCAATCTATAACAGTAGTTACTAAAACTAAAAAGTAACTAAAGAACACAAAAAAAACACTCACAGGCCCAACACACACACACTACGCTAACAGCGAGGGGAGGGATATAACTTTTAGATTAAACTCTAAAAAAAGTAAATATACCAAAGGGGAAACCTACACTTTCACACAAAAAAACAATAAAATCTCTTAAATTTTGCAATTTAAACACTGAAAACTAGCACTTAGCTTGAGAGCTTGAGAAACAATCCGGTCACCATGCGCGGCAAACGAGATCTGAGGTCATGAGGGTAGAGCAGGGCATTATGGGTGAGGGGAGGAGCTGAGAGCTTGGATCCATAGCTGGTAAACCATGCCGGTTCGGATCCGATATCGGATCCATAACCCACAGGTTGCAGACAAATGAATCTCCTACTTCAGATCTGTGCTTTCTTTATACAACTTATGAGGAGGAGAACTGAAAGCAGTGGGCACAGTGCTTCTTATGTTGGTGAATATAGCTCTCAACCAATCAGGGACAGATCTCAACAGAATCAGGCACAAATCCAGAAATAATCAGGGACAATCAAGGACACTTTTAAAATATTAGTGCTATTAAAATGAAACATTGACAGAATAATTGGATGTGAATTAATATAGATTTTCTGAAGTAAAAGATGTCTTTAACTCTAATTATTGTCATTATTTATTAAGTATAATTCACCAACCTTTCTCCGAAAGTCACCAGTTTTAG
>NC_056744.1:895527746-895575246 GCF_019279795.1 Protopterus annectens | reverse complement strand
CTATGGATGGGAAACAGAAAATTTTCCCAGGAACTGCCCTCTCTACTACTAATGGTTAGAGGCAGCTCCTAAATGTTTTATCCCATGCATGGGTCCCCTCAAATTATCTATGGTATATTCCCAGTTATTCTCATTAGGGGTAATATATAATTATAGACCATGGGATGGGTAAGGCCAATCCCTAAACAAAAGGAACAGGTTATTTTGAGTGCAAAAGGCAAATTGGATAGGTTTAAAATGGCCTGCAAGGGCAGCAAGCATTGTACTTAACTATGAACCTATGAACCCATCTGAGTTTTACTTCATTAATATGCAGTAAGACAGTAGTCTGCCATCTGAAGTCTTCTGTGATATTTTTTTTTATACTGGAATAGTCTGAGTAGACTACAAAGCCTTCAGTAAACCCCTGATAAAGTCTGTTTATTTCAGAAAAAGAGTTTCACTACTTATTCATATAGTTCTTTAGGTAAGTAAGATTTAATTCATAAAACATCTATGTAAGGGGTGTAGCTAGGATGCGAAGCAGTTAGCAGCATAAAAACTTTGCTCTGCCTCTTTTCAGCTTTTCTGACAGGAATTATCAAATTTTTACCTAAGAAATTACTTGCATAAACTTTCTTTACCAACAATAGACATCAGTTTATTGGAATCAAAAAAGGAAAATAGCCTTTTTGGATTTTATCTTGTTCTTTTTCCTGTCAGAAGTTTGTCATCAGTTAACTTCAGTTACGAGTCATTCTAAAGCTTCTCCTCAAGACAGTGTGAAGAAGAAAGAACTGCAGTCTCTTATTTCCAGTATTCAAGATATTCAAGATATTTCAATTAAAATTGAGAAGCTTGAACATAAAATGGACAGTATAAAACAAGACAATAAAAACAGATTGACCTTCTTAATGAAAGCACTAAAAAAGCTACAAATTGCTAAAGCATTCAACTTTCCTCACTTGTCTAGAGGAAAACAGTTTTTAGTACTTAATAAATAAGCACCTATCCAGGCATGTCTAAGGGTCAGCTCCCGGTGTTTTCTCCTGTCTACCTGATGAATCCGGGCATTTTGGGGCAATGCAGCAATTGCCTCATGTACACAGACAACCCTCTTCTCGTACCACCCAACACTACAACCTGTGAGAGATGCACTTATATAGCCAAACTGGAAGCAAAGCCCTCTTCACCCAAGACTGGACTAGACAAGCAAGAGGAGAAGGTAAACACTTGCACCACACCACACTCATCACATAGTACCTCAAAACCTACACCACCAAAACACACACATAGAAACACAAAACACACACCTACATTCTTGGATGCTCTCAATAAAAATCTGCCCAAGCAACAGGGACCTCCAAAGCAGAAATTCAAGTAACCTCCACCCCCCAACACAACCCAAATGACACATAGCCCACAAACTCAGTGTGCCAAAGACAGCCCATAAGGCATAACAACGTACCCAGCATTCTAGTCATAGGTGACTCTATAGTCAGGCACACTGATGTTCCACTCACCAGGCTAAACAAAGAGAAAGTTACTGTCAGCTGCCTGTCGGGTGGCAGGATCCACCACATAATGCACCACTCAGGTCACTCCACAAGTACAAATATGACTTTGTCATTGTCCATGTTGGTGTGAATGACCTGAGATGTACCTCCCTGGACTACATGAAAAGAGACATGGAGGAGCTGTCTGATCTTGTAGCCCAGGCAGGTATGACCCTAGCCATGAGTAGCATCCTGCCATCACCCAGAATGATATCACAGTACAAGGACAAAATGATTGACTTCAACAATTGGCTAAGTTTCTGGTGTCATTCTAAGGGGATCCAGTATCTGTCTGCCTGGGATGAAATGACTGACAAACCACGATGCTTTGCCAGAGATGCCCTGCACCTGTCACCCTTGGGATTCCAGATACTGGCTAAGGCTCTTGCCACCCCTATAGTGCTTTTTTAGGCAAGGTTCAAATGACAAATTCACCACCATAACAGGAAAAAGCAATCAAAATCTGAGGGTAATGCTACTCAATACTAGAAGTCTAAATCCCAGAATGCACTCACTCGAGGTACTCCTTAAAATGGAGAACATTGACATCTGTGCAGTGACAGAGACCTGGTTCAAGGCTCCAGAGAGCACCCCTGCATTACCAGGCTATAATTCATACCACACCTTTCGGCCAGCTAACCTGGCCCGAAACACTAAAGGTGGAGGCGTGTCCATATTCATTAAGGATATCCACACCTCCAGGCTAGTTGCTCAGCATAATGCATCCAAGATTATCCAAGTGAAACTAACTCTGGGCAAGACCACAATCCAAATTTTAACTTGCTACAGAACCCCCACCATGCCCCAGGATTCTCACTCCTCATTTTTTGATACACTGGAACATATTAAGATATAACCTAACACCCTACTAATGGGTGATTTCAACTACCCCACCATTAATTGGGAAAACTACTCATGTACCAACTCTTGTGCTCAATGTTTTCTGGAATTCATAAATTCCAATGCCTTGGATCAGCTTATCCACACCCCCACCAGGGGCAGCAATATCCTAGACCTGGTCATTACCAACATGGGCAACCGGTGTTCCACACCAGAGGTCAATTCCTCGTTGGTCAGATCTGACCACAAGCTAATCCCCCTAGACATCCACATCCCACCCCCACCCCCATTAAGGAAACCACTGTAAAAAATTTCTCCAAAGTCAACTTTATGCTTCTTAAGACAGACGTGACAAACTTCATGACACCCATGCTGACAGACAATAGAGGTATGACTGCTGAATCCTACATAAATGCACTTTATAAGCACTTACACAAGTGCATAGATTGTGCAATCCCTAAGAGAACCAAGATGCTAGCCTCCAAAAAAAGAAAGCCACTCTGGTGGTTCCCTGCCATAAACAAACTCTACAACAAAAGAAAGAAACTGTTGCAAAAAAGAGTAAAATGCCATGATTGGAGGAACTCACTGGTTTTATACCTGTGCAGCCGTGATTACAGGAACTTTGCATTCTTCCGGTATAGAGATGGGCCCTTTAGGTGATGAGAGGTAGCACTGAACCTATCTGCCAGTATGTTGGCAATATCAGTTGGTTCTGTATATTTAACGCCATTCTGTTGCAGCTCAGAGCAGATCTGAGCATTGCCATTTAGATTCTTGACATAACTATAGAATGCCTTGTGGTTGTCTTTGGAATCTTTGGCAATTTTATTTTCATAACTAGCTTTTGAGGATTTTATGAGGGATCTCAGCTTCTTACTGAGTCTGGTGAGGGAGTTTTTTGCATCCTGGGATTTTCCTCTTTTCTGCAACAGTTTCTTCCTTCCGTTGTATAGTTTGTTTATAGCAGGGGACCACCAGATTGGCTTCCTTTTTTTGGAGGAGAGCATCTTGGTACTATTTGGGATGGCACGATTCATGCACGAGTGGATGTGCTCGTACAGTGCCTTAGTTTAGGATTCAGCAGTCGAACTTTCAGATCCCGTCTGCATGGGTGTCATGAAGTTTGTCACTTCTGACTTCAGTCGCATAAAGTTGGCTTTGGAGAAGTTTTTTTACAGAGATTTCCTTACTGGAGGTGGGGGTGGGATGTGGATGTCAAGGGATTCTTGCTTATGGTCAGACCTGACCAATGAGGGGGTGGCCACTGGTGTAGAGCATCTATCTCCCATGTTGGTAATGACCAGGTCTAGGATATTGGAGCCCCTGGTGGGACAATAGATTAGTTGATCCAGGACATTGGAATTTATGAATTCCAAGAACCATTGGGAAAAGGTGTTGGTACCCAAGTAGTTTTCCCAGTTAATAGCAGGGTAGTTGAAATCACCCAGTATTAGGGTGTTTGGTTATATGTTAATATTTTCCAGTATGTTTAGAAAGGTGTAGTGCGAATCTTGGGGCATGGTGGGGGATCTGTAGCAAGCTACAATTTGGATTGCAGTCTTACCCAGTGTTAGTTGCACCTGGAGAATTTCTGATGCACTGTGTTGGGCAACTAGCCTGGAGGTGTAAATATCCTTGGTGAATATGGACACTCCTCCACCTTTAGTGTTTCAGTCTTGGTTTTGTGGCTAAAAAGTGTGGTAAGAGTTGTAACCTGGTATTGCAGGGGTGCTCTCTGGAGCCTTGAACCAGGTCTCAGTTACTGCACAGATATTGATGTTCTCCATTTTTAGGAGTGCCTCAAGAGAGTGCATTTTGAGGTTTAGACTTCTAGCACTGAGTAGCATTACTTTCAGATTTTGCATGCTTGTATCTGTTATGGTAGTGGTTTTGTCCCTTGAACCTTGCCTAAAAAAGGCACTATAGGGGTGGCACGAGCTTTAGCCAGTAACCTGAATCCCAGGGGTGACAGGTGCAGACCATCTCTGGCAAAGCATCGTGGTTTGTCGATCATGTCTTCCCAGGCAGACAGATATTGGATCCCCTTTGAATGACACCAGAAGCTTAGCCAATTGTTGAAGTTAATCATTTTGTCCTTATACTATGGTATCATTCTGGGCAAAGGCAGGATGCTACTCAGGGCTAGTGTCATACCTGCATGGGCCACATGATCCAAAAGCTCTTCCATGTCTCTTTTCATGTAATCCAGGGAGGTATGTCTCAAGTCCTTTACTCCAACATGGACAATGACAGAGTCATATTTGTACTTGTGGAGTGACTTGACTGCATGCATTATGTGGTGGATCCTGGCACCCGACAGGCAGCTGACTGTAATTTTCTCCTTGTTCAACCTGGTGAGTGGGACATCAGTGTGCCTGACTATAGAGTCACCTTTGACTAAAGTGTTGGGTACATTGTCTTGCCTTATGGGCTGTTGTTGGGTGGCACACTGGTGTTGTGAGCTATGTGTCACTTTGGTTGTGATTGGTGTTTGTTTGCTTTTCAGCTTCAGCGGTCCTTGTTGCTTGGGCAGTTAATGTTAAGGGCCTCCGCATATGTGGGTTTAGTGTTGCTATGTGTGGGTGTTGATGGTGTGGGTTTTGAAGGGTTATGAGTTGCTTGAGGTGTAGTGCAGGTGTTAACCTTCTCCTCTTAACTGTCTAGCACAATCTTGGCCGGAGAGAGCTTTGCTTCCAGTTTGGCTATGTAAGTGCATCTCTCGCAGGTTGTAGTGTTGGGTGGTAGGAGGAGAGGGTTGTCTGTGTACATGAGGCAGTTGCCGCATTGCCCAGTATGCCCAGATTCACCAGGTGGACAGGAGAAATCACTGGAAGCTTACCCTTGGACATGCCTGTTTAGGTGCTTTTTTGTAAAGTTTAAGAGCTGTTTTCCCTTACCTTTGCAAGGTACTTTGCAATTATAGGCTGTTTAGTGCCTATGATTAATTTCTCCTTACTGACAAGGAAAGTTGAGTGCTTGTATCAGTTTCAGGCTTCCTAGTGCTGTCCAGCAGGTTCTAGAGCAAGTGCTAGTCATAGGGGTTCAGATTTTTGTGCTACTACTGAGAAACCAGCTAGTTCTAAGGGAAAATTTGAAGAGCAGACTTTCTGGCACCTGGAATAGTTTAACCCCGTGGTGCTGCAGGATGTGAAAAATGTGCAAACACATGCGTTTTTAAGCCAGAACATTGAAAGGGATAGCAATCAGCCCAAAAAGGCTAATAAAATTACAATTTCAAGCTGGAAACCACTCCTCTAGCGTTAGATAGGCAGTATAATGCTCACCACTCCCACTGGTAAGCAGTAGGACTTCCCTCTACCACAGCAAGGTCTGGATAGCTCTGAACACAGAAAATAAAGTCCTGAGACAAGCAAAGCCTGGGATCTGGACTGGCTAGGAAAGGTGGGAAATGAGCAAACAAGATAGTAGTTTTTTTTTTTTTGGTTAAAACAGGCTAAACAATGCAATACTACAGTAAATAAACGCAGAAAAGGCTAACACACTTGAGTGTGTAGTCCTAAACAGTAAATGCAATTAAAACTCTACAAAATTAGTAATTTAAAACTTTTTAAATGAAGCAAGGCAAGTGCACAACTGAACAATGATTTAAGAGGCAGTAATACAGTAGAATAATTAGCTAGTCTACATATACAGAGAAGTCTATATATACAGAAAATCAGCTAAAACACACTTAAACAATTCAGATGCAGTGCAACCTAGTGCACTTGAGTTGTAGCAATATTAAGACAAGTTATAATAAATGCACTAAAATACACTCTATATTTCCAAAATGTTTGAGAAGCACAGTCAGAACACAAGGAGATTCAGGCATTTTTTTTTGAGAAAGGAGGAACAGAAGGCCTTCTCAGATGTTCTCTCTGTATTAGGTAGAATGACACTAGACTGGTAGGAGTGTCCCAGATCAAATTTACAGTAAGGGCGGACAACTGCAAAGCTACCAAGTATAACAACAACAGGGAGGGTGGGGGCCAATACTAAAGCTATTAGCCTACACTCTTTAGACAGTAAACACTACATAAATCATTATGACAGCAGTGAGCCACAAAATGAAAGGTTTTAAACAGATAAAGGAGCAAAGAGACTCTACAGAATGTTTTTAACTGCAAACAAATCAGTTACCCATGCAGATTAGTTAATAGCAATAAAATACAGTAAAAAGTATGCAGCAGACAATGAAAAGTGCTATATATAAATTGCTAGAAGCAATAATCAGTATAAATAAGCCAAAAAAAAAAAACAGGATACTTATATATCAGATCAGAGTTGTAGTCAACACCCCTCCTCCACTCTGCTCAGTGTTTATAGACAGAAATCCTCTCAAAGTTAGGGCTTAAATACCAGAAGATACAACCTTCGACAACTTTTTTTTTTAAAAAAGCACAAAAGAACCAGCCCCCACTAGCCAGCAGCCAATCAACACAGTCCAGCCATGACGGTAAAGAAAGGCTTCTGGTAATTCAAGATGGCCTGTTCATGTGCTCTGAACAATCACTGCAAAGACAAACAGGCCCAGAGCCAGCAAATCTGAACTGGGACAATACTAAAGCTATTAGCCTACACACTTTAGACAGTAAACACTACAGAGATCTTTATGACAGCAGTGAGCCACAAAATGAAAGTTTTTAAATAGATAAAGGAGCAAAGAGACTCTACAGAATGCTTTTAACTGCAAACAAATCAGTTACCCGTTCAGATTAGTCAATAACAATAAAATACAGTAAAAAGTATACAGCAGGCAATAAAAAGTGCTATATATAAATTGCTAGAAGCAATAATCAGTATAAATAAGCCAAAAAAAGGATACTTATATATCTCAGATCAGAGTTGTAGTCAATGCCCCTCCTCCACTCTGTTCAGTGTGTATAGACAGAAATCCTCTCAAAGTTAGGGCTTAAATAGCAGACGATACTGAATCAGTTAAATCAGTCCGATCAGTTAAACTGTGGTTGAAATTTAATTCAGTCATAAGTGAGTGAGCGATTTGTTGGTTCTAGTTATCTTTCAAATGACTTTCAGCTCATCAGTTATAGTTGTGAGCCTTTTATAATTTTTAAAAATCTTTATAGTTTTAAATTTCCTGCTAGAATGTTAGTATTTTTCTCTGTACCTTCTACTTTCATGCTGGGGAAAATCATGAGCTGTAATCCAATGAAATAAGGTCTACTACATCTCTTTGAGTGCACATAAGAAAAAAGAACTGCAAGCTGAACTTTGAACTTTTCTCTGACACAATGGATGGAATGTTAAACTGGAGCTTCGAAGAAGAAATCCTAAGAAAGCAATGCTGTAGTGTTATTTGTAGCCCTTAGGACCTTTTTGATTGTATGTGATCCTGTCCGATCAGTTAAACTGTGGTTGACAGCTAATTCAGTCATTTACTTAATCTTTTTACAATGCAGTAGCAAATATAAGTTTTTGATCAACTACTTTATTTTATTAGATTAATTAATCATTTAGTCTGCTGTTAATGTCTAACTTTGCAGACACTATTGACCTTGATATAGACTTGGAGTGTAAATATATGGTATATTAATAAGTCTAGGCTACAGATATATCAGATTACCATTTGTGAATTTTGCATTTACACTTAATTTAAAAAGTATCATGTACTGGAATGTACAGTTTGGAGTTTTTGGCACACTTTTGCTGTGCATCTTGGCATTATGATAGGATGGTAGCTGCTTGTATGGTTTTCTGTAATTGCAACATAGCAAATTGTTCATGTTTACTAAATCCCTACCAAAAAAAAAAAACTATGAGCATATACTAGCATAGTCCAGTACAGTGCATACAGCTTGCCATGTTAGGAGGCTTAACAAATAATACATATACACACGGGCGAGAGATAAGTATAAACTTCATGATTTCCATACTGAAAAATGACTTAACTGTAATTATTGTTTATCACGTGACATTCTCTATAGTGAGCTAATTATTATTTACATGCATATATCTAATAGTTAATTTCCTCTTTTATTACTTTGCAATATATATATATATATATATATATATATATATATATATATATATTTGTAGCTATGAGGCAGTATGCATTATATTGCATTAATAATAACTTTAAGTTAACCTCAACATTGTATTATATGAAAATACTGAAAATAGGCCTTGTTCACTGAGGGCTAACACATTCATGCATACATACATATGTGCGTACATACATAAATATATTTTTAGTGGAGAAATTTGTACTTCAACTAACTAAATCTGGCAGCGATTCATGGCTGCCTTATAACTAAAATGTCTTTACTTATTGAGCTTATTTTTATATTGAATGCTGTATTTCCTCATATTCTTTCATTTCAACATATTCTAATTTGACATGAACTTTTCATACCTTTTTCAGGTTGCCAGTAACACAAAGCTGAAATGAAAGTATACTTTTCTGGAAATTAAACTACCATTTCTTTTTTTAACGTACAAACACAGAGAAAGCACACTTGTGCATTCCAGTTGACACATGATGATATCTGATTAAATAATTTAACTAGCAGGCTGAAAAGAATCAGCAATACAGTCTGCATACTATATACTATTTTTCCTTTATTTGCTCATTTATTAGGGGGTAAAGCATCTAATAATATGATCCCTTAATGCAAGAATATCCTAAGAAATGAATTATGACATGAGATTCATTCTCTTTTTCTTTATCTTCTAGCCAGTGATTTTTAATAAACTTTCAAAGCACTATAAGGTACAACATAATTCAATAAAATATTTTATCTGTATAGATATCATATATAATACTATCTAGAGTTGGAATGTTGTAGTGCATATTATTAAGCAGTTGTAGTTTACAAAGCATTTGATAATTTCAGACTCATTACAGATATATGAAAGGACAGAATATGCTCAAAAGTTTTTCAGTTATTAATAATATTTATCTGACTTTTTGTTTTTCTAACATTATTTTCTTTTATGGTTTAGGTCAGATGTTAAATATTTGTGCCATGCCTGTGTTTTATATAAATGGGAAGGAAAGGAAGAGATAAGTAGTAAAATTATTCATATAATAAAAAATGTATACATGTTTGATGGACCATTTTGTCATAACTGAAGCTCATAATAACCTCTAATGTAAATACATTTTTTTCATAAATGGCTATTGCAATTTAGTTTTGTGTTGGACACATACTAGGTAATATAATCAAATAAATATGAACATTTGTAGATAAATGGGGAGGAGGAGTTTAGTAATACAGATTAGTTAAATATATAGTAGATTTTTAATTAATTATTAGCAGTGGGACACTTTTATTCATAAAAGTATATAGGATAGCTATTATGGTGATTTAGATTTCAGTAATATTCATTTGGCAATTTCCAGTTTGTATCTTATATTTAAAACACATTAATAAGGAGGTATAAGTTTAATTTGATAAGGTAGTATGTGAAAAAGAATTGTTACTCTAATTTTTAATTATTAATAACCAAGTACTTATAGAGTGTCACACTGCAGTCTTTAAAATAGTTTAAAGGAACTTCTTTTATATTTTTGTCTATAGTAGTTTTACATAGAACATTTATTTAGTTGGATAATAGATTACTAACAGGAGAACGCTACATATTATAATATATTTATGCGGTAGCGTTGTTGCCTCACAGTAAAACGCTGTCCCGTTCGATTCTCAGCTAGAGCGTCTTCTGCGTGGAGACATGCGTGAATGGGTGTACCTTCGTTGAAGGTTGTGCATCAGGGCTGGTAACTCAGCATGTAAAACTCAACTACCAATTATTAGCTGACCGGAGTTCAGCTGTGGTGACCCCTAACCGGGAAAAGCCGAAAAGACACAACATTTACATAAGTAATTAATTGTTTGAGGTAGTAGAAGTAGTAAGGAATGAGTAGTTTTAGAGTTATGACTGAGGGTGATTTGTATGATTATCTCATCAAACCAGGACTTTTTTATTCCATGATAGGTTTTGTAAATAGTTTTATATATAGATTGTTGCTTACTATTTTTTTACATTGTCCACAACAAAACACTTTAAAACTGATATTAATTCTTTCTTTAATTGTCAGAATCATTCTTTAACTCTTTTAAAAAATCATTATTTTTATAAAAATGCTAGAATATTACTGTTTTCTTTGAATGTTAATGATTTAAATAATCCCATGAAGAGAGGTAGCTTAATTAAATATTTCAAAATTAATAAAGTCAATATAGTTTTTTTTGCAAGAAACACATTTATTGAAAAAAGATTTAGATAGGTTAACCTTTAAGGAGTATTCAATACTTATAGAATCGCATTATGGCTCCAAGAGGAGAGGCACTATGATACGTTGAAAGAAATATTTGACTATACCTGTAATAGTTGACTCATATTCAGATAAAAATGGTATGATGAGTTTGGTAGTTCTTGAAATTAACAAAAAACTTTATACATTTGTAAATATGTATTGGATTCCAGGAACTGGTTCTAAAGTGGCAAATAATTATTTAGATATCCTAACTGTACATGTGAAAGGATAAATATTACTGGTTGTTGATTTTAGCTGTATTTTATCTGAAAGTGATGCCACTATGGATAACAACTTACAATTTCTGTAACTGCTAAACAGTTAAAATACTTCACTAACTTAATGAATTTAAGAGACATTTATGACTTAAAATTGGCAAACACCATTAATTATGCTCTTTATTCTTTCATATTTGGTACTCAAACAAATATTGACAACATTTTTGCATCTAGTGGATTATATTCTAAAATTAATGAAGTAGCAGTAATTTCATGCCCATTGTCTGATCATAATGTCATTATTTTTAATTTCATTGTAAAATCTAATGATTTAGTTTACCGGCACAGAATTCCAGCTTATATAATAAAAAATAAAGTTTGTAAAGAGTGTTTTTTTAAAGGAAATAAACTTGTTTATGGATTTTAACAATAATGGAAATATATATGCTATTTTATGGGACACTATAAAAGCCTTTTTATATGATAGGATTAAGAGTTGGTTTCATTATAAAAAGAAGGAATGGGATAATGAATGAATTGTTCTACAGTCAAAAATTGATAGTTTAAAGTTGAGTTTAAAACCCCATGATACAATAAAAAATTGGAATTGAAGGAGTTGAATAAGAAATACATTGAAATCTTAAATCATAAGGTCTCAATAAATATAGAAAACATTAAATTAGAATGATACACTGTTAATTATAAAAAGTTACATAGATTAGCCATTAAATAAAAAATATAAATCATATTAAAGAAATCACCTATAAATTAAATAATAAAACTAAAAAAAAGCAATAGATTTAAAAGCTATATTAGAATAATTTAGAAAAAAGTGTGAAATAATTAATAATAATAAACTGACTTTGGATAACAGTAATTTAACCAATAGTTTTTCAAAGGGTAATATAAAACATAAAGTAACAAATGAAAAAAGGACTAGTTTAGATTAATTAATTTCAGTCAGGGAGTTGAAGGAACAAATTAAGAATCTAAAAAGTAATAAAGCCCCTGGTTTGGATGGAGTAATTTCTGAATCTTCTAAAATATTCCCTGATAATATTTTAAGGGTACTATTAAATTCATTTGATGAGATCAAAAACTCATTTAATATCCCTTCTTCTTGGAAATACTCATTGATATCCCCTACCTTAAATCCAGAAAAGGATCCCAAATTATGTTCTTCATATCATCTCATTTCTCGTTTAAATATTGATTACAAATTTTTTATGTCCATATTGACAGAAATATTAAATCATATAATTTAAAATCTAGTGGAAGATGACTAAACTGGTTTTATCTTAAATAGAAAAGTACAAGATCACATCATTAGACTCGTATCTTTGATAAATGCTGCTAATAAGAATAAAAAAGAACACTCAATGATAAGTCTAGATGTTGGCAAAGCTTTTGACTCAATAAATTGGATATATTTGCATAAAGTGCTTAAAGAATATAAATTTCCTCTAGATGTTTTAACGTTAATAAATAAACTGTATGACAACACTCTTTCTTTAGTTAAAATTTTATTTTTTTATCCAGTTCTTTTAAAATAAAATAAACAAGGATGCTATCACCTTTTCTGTTTGCCTTGTCAATAGAGTGTTTTGCTGCATTCATCAGAAATAATATGAAACTAGAGGGGTTTTCCATTAATGATAATTATACTTCTAAAATTCAGTTATTTGTGGATGACATTTTACTAGCAAGTGATAATATTGAATCTTCATTAGAGCACATTCTTAATTCAATAAAATACTTTGAAAAGGTTTCATGTCTAAAATGTAATCATAATAACACTGAAACTTTGTTGATAAATAAAATAATAAATTCCTTTTTAAGGAGTAATAAAGAATTCAACTGGGAAAATAAACTTCAGTAAAGGAATTATCATAAAATAAAAAGAATCAGTACATATAAATTATACAATTTTAATTAATGCTTTATTAAAATTAATCAAAAATTGGAATAAAATGTTCTTTTCAGTTGAAGATAAATTGATATTGATAAAAATGATAATTTTGCCAAAAAATATTTCTTATTCAAGCATTGATTCTTCTGTCCTCAAAAACAAAACAAAACAAAAAAAATGAACAAAAAACCCCCCAATTAAACAGTTAAATGCAATGTTACTTAGGTTTTTACGGTACCCTTAAAAACCAAGAATAGTTTTTGATTGGCAGGCAAAAGGTTGGGAGGAGAATGGGATTGGATTTCTCAATATTGAACTATATGCTAAAGCTGCTGTTATAAATTTAGTAAGTCATTGGTTAAGTTATTCTTACACTTCAAATTGGAAACTAATACATGAAAATATTTAATATAAAACATAATCCAGTCCCTGAATTGAATACAAATTTTCTGACAGGCATTAATAAAATATGTTGGGTTTTGAAAGACTGATGTATGAATTCCAGAAATTTATCAGCTTGTCCATCTAATATTATTTATATTTTAAATATAAAAATTAAAACAAACACTACTAAACTTTTAGTAAACATTACTAAACTTAGTAAACATTACTAAACTTAGTAAATGAACAAAAATGCTAAATTTACACAAGGATCTGCCTGTGTTCGTGTCTTTTTTTCATTTTTTTATTTTTAGTTTTGGAAGTTGTTTGTTTTAATTTGTGTTTGCTCTTCCAGTTTTTCTGTTTTCCAGTATATATTTTAAATATGTTTAAGAAAGGTATGGAAAGTAATTATTTGGTCAAGTATTTACCAATTCTGATGTTTCCTATAGCTGATGCTAATGGATGTTTGGATTTGTTTAATGATAATAAATTAATGGATCTTGAAGAAAATGATTTAAAATTTTGGTTTCAAGTCTTAGATGGTAGTAAAATATATACAGCTGATTGGCTTTTGGCTGGTTATAATATAAACAAAAACAACTGGTTAAACATACACATTTTAGGGGAATTTATAATAATATACAAATTACTTTAAATATGAATGCTAAACCTATTCCAAAAATTTTAGAATTAGCAATAGTATATAAGTCTTTAAGAACATAATTTGTTATTTTTGATTCATCGTTTTGGAATTATTCAACTAAAATTAATAAGGAAAGCTTTTCAGAAGATAATAGAAAATTATTCTTGAAGTCCATAAATAACACAGCTTTGTCACTCTACTGGAAATTTTTCAATTGGAGGTTTTTGAATACAGGTTTTCTAACACCTCATAAAATGGGTTTGATCTATGAGAAAGAAAATTTAAAATGGAGGTGTGATGAAACCTTAGAAGCAAATTGGGTTCACATGTTTGTAGAGTGTCAGGTGATTATTCCATTCTGGACAGAATTTAGAAACTTTGTCAAAGCTTTATGGTCAGACAATTGCACCATTACAAACTCTTTCATTTTGTTCAGTCTTCCAATACCAGAGTCCATCCCAAGAATTCAACTGCCTCTCCTTTAGGCCATTCTGGCTATACCTAGAAAAGTCATCATGATGAATAGGAAAAGTAAAAACACCCCCTCTTTTTCAGAATTTATTTCTTTAGCAAAACATGTATGTAATAAAGAAATACAGACCTTATAATCAAACATCAAATGTCACACATAGGATCATAAGAAGTTACTATACTGTTGGCCCCGAGCCCCTTACAAGCCTAGCCAAGAATTTAGCCCATGTTCCAACAAGTCAGCACCCTATGCCACTGTCCAGCAGGGACATAGGTGGAATCCCAGGGGTGTATTTTCTGTTTCCCATCCAGTTATCCAGGTTGCGCTTAAAAAGGTTTAATGAGTTACTCTGCTTTATGTGGAGAGGGAGTCTATTCCACAAAAGGGGGATTCTCTGGGAAACTAATCTGTCCCACCAACAAGTCCTATTGATGTCACAGACCAGGTTGAGGTCTCGCGTGCAGGTTACTCAAGTGGAGCTTGACCTGCGGATATGCAGCAGTCCCATCAGGGCAGGGTCTGAGATTGCTTTGTATGCCAGACAGAGGTCATCTCTGAAGGGTCTGTAGGAGATTGAGTAGAGGGACAGGGATTTTAGCCTATCTGTGTAGGGTAGATGTTTGAGGCCCTGGATTCCATGGGTGAGGAATCTCTGTGGTCTCTCCAGCTGCTGCATGTGCTTTGTGAGGTACATGCCAAAAGAGACATCATATTCAATAATTAGTCTTATAAGGGAAGAAACCCGCGGTGGTGGTGCTGCGGTAGCGTTGTCACCTCATAATAAGACACTGTCCGGTTTGATTCTCAGTTAGACCATCTTCTGCATGGAGACATGCATGAATGGGCGTACCTTCGTTGAAGGTTGTGCATCAGGCCCAGCAAGCCGGTACGTAAAAATCAACTGCCAATCATTAGCGGACCGGAGTTCCGCTGTGGCGACCCCTAACCAGGAAAAGCCAAAAGACACGAATGAACGAAGTCTTATAAGGGAAGAATACAGGTGTCCACTAACCTCACAGACTTCCTTGCAAAAGGTTTAACCTTTGTTCCCACCCATAGAATGGATGTCGTCAAATCTATTTTATATTTGAAATTATTTGTGAGGAAGTTAAATTTGAATGTTTTGTTAGGGCAAGCTAGGATTGAAGATGAACAGTTCAGAATTCCTAGTTTGTAGAGCTTACCCTTGCATCGCCTATTACATACCTTCGAAAGAGTGTGTGAACTTGATTTTTGATTGTTACATAATAAAAAAAGAAGAGCAGGAGAGTATAACTTTAACAAAAAAGAATGGGAAGCCTTAAATCATTTAAAGACAGCCCGGGTTAGAGTGATGAAGCCAGACAAGGGTGGGGGGCTGGTGTTCATGGATACTGACGACTATGAAGATAGAGTTGAACAGATTCTAGAAACAGAATCTAAACAATATGTGTCACTGAATGAAGTAAATGTGGCAAACCAACGTATTAGAATTTATATCAATGACTTATTCATTGAGGGGAAAATAGACGTTGAAGTATATAATTACATGCACATCCTTACACCCTTAACACCAGTCATGTTTGGAGTCCCTCAGATCCATAAGGATCTCCAGAATTCACCATTGAGACCAATAGTGGATGGTAGAAATTCAGCTACTAATGCATGTGCCAAAGCAAAAGATACTATTCTGAAAAAATATGTAACATCCAAAAGGTAAATTTGTAAGGACTTCTGGACATTTTTGGAGAGAATTAACCAATTGGAGTATAACAGAAATTTTAACTTCCTCACTGTAGATGTGAAAGATCTTTATACATCCATACCCCATGAACAGGGTATAGAGTGGGTTTCTAGCATAATGAGGAACAAGGGTGCCTCCAATGCAGAGATTACCCTAGCAGAGGAATTATTAGACATTATATTGACTAATAATTTTATTCTTTTCAAAAAACATTACTATTTACAAACCAATGGGGTACCCATGGGTCCACCATGCAGCGCAAGTTTCACCAACTTAATGATGTCCTATTGGGAACACAAATACATTTTGGATAATCAGGAGGTACATAATAAAATTCATTTTTTTACACAATATCTAGATGACATTTTTGTCATAATTAAAGGGAATGAACTAGAAGCTAATAATTTAGTACAGTACCTCAATACCACAACCCACTTCCTACAATTTACCCACAACTTCCAAGAACATAAGATTTCCTTCTTGGATGTAGAATTAAGTAAGGAGGAAGATGAAGGAAGGTATATTTAGGAAGGCAACATATTACAATATCTTCCTACATTATATGAGTGCCCACTCCCACTACCAAAAAAGATCAGTAGTTAAGAGACAACTCATAAGGGTGACACAAATGGTTTCCACTGACTTAGATTTTGACAGTGAATGTTTACACCTTAAACAAATGTTGCTGAGACAAGCTTATCCTGTTGCATTATTAGATGAATTAATACAAGAGGTAAAACTCAAAAGAAATAATGGGATATATTGACTAATATCAAATGGATTAAGGGGTAATAATTATCTGAATCCACAAGTCATGGACACACCCCAGGATAATATAGGGAATAGAGAGAGATCAGAGACCAATTATAATATGGGATTTGTAAAGACATTCAGTTTGGAAACTACTTATATCAAAGACATAGTGAATAAACATTGGAATTTATTAATCAAAGACAAGGAATTAATGGGGAAATTAGGCATGTGACCAAAGTTTTATTTTAAAGAAAGGAATTAATTTGAAGAATATACTTGAAAGGGGCAATGTGATAAACAGCAGAAATCTAGGAATGTATCAGTGTGAAAATTGCCTGTATTGTAGACATATGGAAATTGGACATAATGTAATAGTCAACAATTCTAAGTTGACTTGCAGGGGTAAATCTAACTGTAATTCAGAAATGATTGTTTACCTTGCTTAATGCCAAATTTGTTCCTCATTTTACATCAGAAAAAATGAGCATAGACTTAGAGAAAGTCTTATTAGCATTTATATAGGGTCTATATTATGATATCGAAGGGAACGAATGTCGAACGGCCAAAATATCGAAAGTGCCATTCAAATAACTTGGTTTTGTGGGGGGCTGTGCCCCACCCCCCGCTAATTATATATACCAACTCCGAGGCCACACTACAGTGAGGAAAGGGCAAAATTCCCGATCTTCACTGCGCCCCAATCCCACAAACCAGAACTCGATGAATGGCACTTTCGATATTTTGGCCATTCAACATTTGCTCCGTTCGCTATTATAATATAGACCCTTTATATAGTATAAGTGAAAATAAAATGGAAAATGTGCTAGCCAAACATGTATGATTATACCCTGACCATAGTTTTAAATTCCACATAATAGAACAAGTAATTCAGAACCCAAGAGGTGGCCCTATTGCACTTGAATTGGATAGGTTAGAATTGCGATGGCAAGTACGCCTTAACGCATATACCCATCCAGGGCTTAATGATATGTGTTCAATAACATGTTTATTAAAGTTAAAAAATTTAATGAAATAGAATGTGTTTTATTTATACACACACACACACACACACACACACACACACACACACACACACACACACACACACACACACATATATATATTTTTTCACATATATACCGGTCATATTTTTTATATATATTTTTATATATTTATTTTTTACATACATTTTTCACACTAGTTAAGAATGTTATATATCAGTAGTAGATACAATTACACATTTAGTGTAGGTTTGTGTTACTTTAAATGAAAAGTTTTATGTCATGTGACTACTTGAGGAGAAATATTTAAATGTGAAGGAAGTTTTGTTCTTTATCTGACAAAGTTCAATTATTTTGTTGGACGAAAAGTGCTTTATTAAAACTTGGATTGATTTCTAGTCTTGGAAGTTGCCTTATTTCCTTTCTTTTTGGGACTTGAAGAATACAGGGATGTTATGACCCCCTTGTGCCCAGATGAGATACCCTTACTAATGAGGTGGGTCATGTAGAAAGCTTTCGGTACAATGGAGGTAATATGGTGGTCAAAAGTCAGTTTGCTATAAACCTGGGTTCCCAAGTCCTTTACGACTGATTGCGTGCTTAGCGCTTTATTATCAATGTGATAATTTGTGGGAACATCATTCTCCCCAAAAGCATAAGCAGTTATCTTGGCAAAAACTAAGAGATTTACTCAAAAAGTCTTAATTTTTTTATGTTAAATTTTGATGTGGGCCTTTTATATAGTTTATATAACTTTTTAAGTTGTTAATTTTTTGTTATAAATTTGATTGTTTTCTCAAAATGCAACGAAAAGTTTTCTAAAGAAAAAACATCTATGTGAGAGGGTAACAGGTAAAGCTAAATAATTCATAGAATGTCTATCTTTCCTAATGGCAGATACAGGTAATTGTTCCTCACCTACACTTTCCTCAGATATGGCAGCTGTTTCCAGTAACAAGCATGTGCAACCCTCACAACTTTTCAGTGAGTCCCCCATCTCTTTTTCAGTTTCACGTATGAATGCCGCAGCCACAGTGAATGTAGCTCTTATTTGATCAATATGAATCTTCACTGATGCACCATTGCACAAAACCAGTGTAGAACTCTTTAGTCGCAAATAATTGTCAGCTATTCCTGAGATGAGTTTAGGACCATAATTGTAGTCACGCACATAGAAGTCAGTTTCTGGTGCACAGCTCATGTTCAGATTAATATCAAAAGTCTTATTCTAATTCACTTTTTTTTTTTGCTTTTAAATCTGGCAAAAGCAAATCAAATGTGGTGTTTAGCATTCAAGAGGAGACTAAGCTTTTATCACCTAAAGTGCAATTTTGTAGTCAAGCATGAAGATTTGCCATTTTTTTCTGTATTCTCATGTTTCAGTTTTCTCACCCCAACCTGTCAGGTCAAAGTGCCTGAGAATAGACCAATCATGATCTACCAAGAGGTACAATAACAAGTGGACAATTCAGAACATGGTAAGTGAGAGTGTGTAGGAATACCAAAACTATGGATATACCAAAAGGTTTAGCATTTGGACTAAGCAAAGCCACACCTTCCAGATACATGAAACTATTATCTTTTTCAATATTTTTCCTTCTGTCAATATTGTCAACTTCTTCTGATTTCCCCCATTTGCTGCCATGACCAATTCCTAGTCTGTACTCACTTTCATCTCGTGTCTTTATTTTTGCATTCCAGCACCTCTCATTTGCTGAATTTCTTCTTCTTCAAAGTTTTTTCTTGTAATACCACATTGTCTGAATATAACAACTTTGTTGATGTGACTGCTCACACCTGTTTGCTGAGGTAGACCATTACCAGTATGAACAAGAGTGAGTTCAGAGCTGAGCTCTGATGTGCACACATTCCCAATAGAAACCCATCAATGAAGTCATGTTCTCTTCATGACTGTAACATTAGATCTTTATATAGAGCCTGAACTAATTCTAAGAGCATTTTTAAGACTTAAAATCATTACAGGACTTTCCAAATAAGCTAACTTTTACTATAGTTTTAAGTTAGTATAGTTGTATCATTTTCAAATGACTAATAGATTATTGCTGCATAAATTGTTAATTGGTTAATAATCATCTATGAGTTATCAACATGTGACTATAATTATTATTACATTTATGTTCCCAGTAACTACTTAATTTCATTTGAAGTTATTGTTTTAAAATGCTCATACTGATTTAGAATTTAAAAAAAACTCAAATACAATGTCTCATGAGTATAGTTAAATGTTTGTTTAAAGGAAAGCCCTATTGTTTGTGACTAGGCAGTTGGTCAGTGCTCAAAAAGTCAAATGTAATAGATCACCATTGTCCTGTCCTGCTGATGTGCATTGTATTGTCTTCCCTTTTTTCCTCTTCTCTGAACTTCTGCAGTCTTGGAGTTGGTATCACACACCAGTATATAAGAGTATACACACACACACACACACACACACACACACACACACACACACACACACACACACACACACACACACACACACACATATATATATATATATTTAATCAGTGAATGCTTAAAAAAGAGAACATTGATTTATCGACCCTCTTTAAGTGAAAGCTGAAAATACCGAACCCTCGGAGCAGCGATTTTTTTTCCCAGGGAAAAAAATTGCTCGGCCATTTTCAGGACTTTGCCATTTCCTCCACTGTGGTGCAATCTCAGATTTGGTATATTTAAGTAGGGGGTGTGGGGGGCACAGCTCCCCACATTAGGAGGATTTTAAGCTTTCACTTAAAGAGGGTCAATAAATCAACATTCGCTTTTTTAAGTGTTCGCTGATTTAAAAGAGACCCTATATATATATATATATATATATATATATATATATATATATATATATATATATATATATATATATATGTGTGTAGATATATATGGATCACTATCACTTCGCCAACAGTACAAATCTCCAAAAACAATATGGCCGAAACCATATCGCCAAAGATTTGAATTGCTGAAAAAGTGATAAAAACACAGAACAACTTACATGTACATTTTTGCAGGGGAGCAAGCCCCCCTGCTCCCCCCACACCCCCTACAACTTAAATATACCAACTCCTTGATCACACTACAGTGAGGAAAATGGCAAATCCTGGGTTCCGCACTGTACGGTGATCCCAATACACACTTGTCAGCAATTCAAATCTTTGGCGATATGGTCTTGGCCATATCATCTTTGGAGATTTGAACTTTCGACAATGTGATAGGGAGCCAGACACACACACACACACACAGACACACACACACACACACAAACATATATATATATATATATATATATATATATATATATATATATATATATACATATATATATAAATATATGGGTCTAGGACTATTCACTGAAAACACATTTCACTGAAACACATTTGACTGTGCACAATTCACTGAAAGCTCAATTCACTGAAACACATTTCACTGAAAGTTATATATGGCCTTTTCCCCACTGTAATGTGACCCTGGAGTTAATATATATAGTAAGGGGGGTGTGGGGAGCACCGCCCCCCCATATGGAGGGGCGTAGTCCCCCGCCTATTTTAAATATTTTGAACTACATACATGGATACTTGCAATTCCAATAAGTTACTCTTTTCTGAACATAATATATATCCAAACTATGTGAGGGGCTGCGCCCCCCACAAGCCCCAATGTGGGGAGCGGTGCCCCCCACACCCCGCCTTACTATATATACTAACTCTAGGCTCGCACTACAGTGGGGAAAAGGCCATATATAACTTTCAGTGAAATGTGTTTCAGTGAATTCTGTTTTCAGTGAACTTTGCTTTCAGTGATTTGTGCACAGTCATTTGACTTTCAGTGAAATGTGCTTTCAGTGAATAGTCGTAGACCCATATATATATATATATATATATACATATATATATATATATATATATATATACATATATATCTGTGTATGCATATTTGTGTATATATGGGGATACAGTGGTGAATGATGAGGGCTTGAGCCCTTAAAAATGTATTTATTTATTTACGTATATTTGGTTTTGTGATCTTTTGAGACATAATTATTCATAATGGAATCTGGGTCTGTATAAACAATATTTTCTTTCACTTGTTTTAAGGACCTTTCCTTGCTCTTTTCTTTAATTATAACATCATTTAACCCTGAATCTTACAATTACTGAATATTCTCTGTTTAAATGTATGCTTATCAGACCACTGACTCCCTTATCTTTGTAGAAGAAGCAGAAACTTATTTTCTTCTGTTTATTTTTACTGTTTCTTCTACAAACTTAATGTTTACCAATCACACTTATTTGAATATGCATTTTCAGTTGTTTATCCATCTTTACTGCTTTATATTCTATTTAAATCATATTGTGCCACTATTTAAACTAAATTCCGAAAAAAAATCTTAGGGGGCTGGAATGAGGAGAGAGGAATGAGAGGAAAAATAAGTAATTAAAATAAAAAGAAATTCTGATAGCCAACAGACCACCATGAAGTCCTTTAAGTCAATCGTTCTTGAGCAGAAGAAAGAAGAATGTCCATATTGCGTGTCATACATTGACACTAAGAAGCAAAGATATGCTTTGTGTAGCTTTGTGTGTCTTTGCATGTTAAGCATGTTCCACAGGTAAGGAGAATGAGGCGTGAAATGGATATTAGTAATTTTATCAAATTTGACAATTAAGGGATTGTTCTAGTTTAGTCTTTCTTATTAAAAGGTACTGTAAAGTCCTGTTTAATTATTACTGGTTGACATTCCTTGCTTTAAATTATTATGGAGTATATGGGCACATTTTGTTTTGAGCACATACTAGAGAGGGGTTCTCTATATCATTGTCAGTAGTGTAGAATATATAGCAATGTGGTGGAAGGCTAAATTTGGAAATCAGCAAATGTACTACGTGTACTATAAATAGGCCACCGGTGTATTTCCTAATTTTTTTGATTGTCAAGCCCAATATCCACACTAACTCTTTGAAATGGACTTGCAATTCTTTCACCATCTAGTAGGATGCTTTTGTCTCTAACAAACTAAGACTTTATCGGAAATGGACTGGAAATGTTTAACAACTTTTATTATATAATTAGAAATAAGTCACATGATAAAAATCAACCATCCAAGCCTAACTTATTTAAGCAACTTTAATTTTAAGTTGAAGAAAAACAAAATGACTGCAGATAATGGCAAGTATGACTTACTAGAACAGAAAAAAAATAAAAAAAATGAAACATTCTTAATTTTAAGAAAAAAGATCAAAGCAGTCAAAATAAATGTTTGTCCTGGTCCACTTCAATAAAAACATAAAACTGAATGACATTTGATGACTTTTATTAAACTTCCATAAACATGCTTGTTAACCAATAGTCATTAATATCAACCAAAACATGACACAGATGATATAACTTCCATGGAATAAAACATAAAATAAATAAATAACCATAAGGGCAGAGTAACCACTCACCCCTGAATAAGCAGCATCTCCCACTTGCTCACTTATCCTTGCACTTACAAGGCAACATTACACCACTAACCTTCAATTTATTGAATTACACTACCAACCAAATAAGAAGCTCTGCTTGCTTATTAACTTATCCAACAGAGCAACTGCTCACTTTCCTTCCCAACTTATTGAATTGCACATCCAACACCACAGGGGGAACAGGAGAGGGCAAGCCTGCCCCTCTTCTCTGCCTTACCCAAGCTAAAGTAACCACAATCCCCACTAATAAAAAAGGGGAAGGAGGGAGGGTAGCAAGTTCACACCAAAAATGTGACTCCTACCTCAGTTACACTTGACAAAGCCCTTTAAGCCCCTCCCTACCCTTACCTCATTTCCTCCCAAACATCCCTCCATCCCATTTCACCCTACCCTCCCCTTATCCTCTTAATTCCTGCTACTCTATTTATCTAGCCCCCACTTGAAGATGTCCCAGGACAAAATGGTCTGTTCCAAACCTCAGTTATTACTTTTGTTCTTTTTGATACTTAACAAGAACTTCATCAGAACTATTAATATAAACTGAAATCTTCATTAAATACAAGATGTATGTCACATGACCATCAGCTAATATCAACTCAAACTAATGAAAAACAAGAATCATAATAACCACATAGAAACAACAATGCAAAAAAATTATGTAATCTATTTAATAAATATATTAGTCAATCAGAACCTCTTTGCCTTTAAAATACATTTAATATAAATAATTCCATTTAAACATGGTGTTTTATCAACATTCAAAAGGATTGGCCATATTACTTTTTTACTTTATAAATTTGTGTTAATATCGGGTCTAGATCATAACCGTGAAAGCCCGTTTCAGCGAATATGTAAACATCGACACATATTGCGCGAACCACGAATACACTGAATGCCCTAAACAGCGAAATTCAAAATCTTGAATCGGCATAGTTGGCCAACCCCACCGCTCGCTACATACTATCCACCTAAAGAAAATAAATAAACCACATACATACACTAACCGAAATCCTACTTCTAACCCTACACTGAACCTTACATACATTACTATCTATGCACTTACCTTAACCCACACCCTAACCCTAAGGTCCGTAACTATTGCACACTTACCCTAATGAGCTATACCCAAACAAAATAAATAATCCACACACATACACTTAACAAAATCCTACTTCTAGCCCTACACTAAACCTTACATACATTACTATCTATGCACATACCTTAACCCGCACCCTAACCGTAAGGTCCGTAACTGTCACACACTTACCTTATGGAGCTATACCGCAGAAGGGCCAACTATGCCTATTCGAGATTTTGAAATTTGTGGTTTAGGGCATTAGGTGTATTTGCGATTCATGCAATATGTGTCAATGTTTACGTATTCACTGAAATGGGCTTTCGCAGTTATGATATAGACCCATTAATATCACCATTAAAAGGTCTGCTTGTTATGTGATCAGTCACTTGAAAAATGCATTTTCTAAAATCTAAGCAACAACTTGCATGCTTAGCTAAAGCATTAGTAAAATCTTTATTTCTTAATTCTAAAGTATGTTCAGAAATTCTCTGGGAGAATTTCCTAGAGGTTTTAGCCACATAGTGGCCCTCACAGGAACAGCAAGTAGCCAAAGAAACTAGCCTAACAGAATTACATGTGAGTCTCCCTTTAATGGAGAATGCCTTTCCATTGTGGCTAACTATATCACTAGAGCCTTCATTGATAAATCAACAGTATTTACAATGTTTACACCTAAATTGCCAGAAAGTTGAATACAACTGTCCATAATAGTATTGCGATTTTCTAATAAAGACTCATAGTTTTGGGAAAAAAAATCATAAATGGGTTTAAACTTTACCTATCCATTTGTGTGACTTCTAATAAAACAAGGCCAAATTTCTTTTCTAGGTAGCTCCATTAATAAAAATGTTTTTTTCAAAAAAGTAGTTTCTTTGTGAAACATGGTGTCTTCACTGATAAGTCGACTTAACCTTAAAAATTGTCCCCTAATCTATACTATATTTCATAAACAAAAGTTGCTGTATATGGAAGTTCAAGTAATTTTTAACAAAGGTCGTTTCTTCTATAAATTGTGCTGTGAAAGCACTAGTTATGTTTGTCCATAGTTATAGTCAAATCCAAAAAAATTGATTGCATTTCCTTAATTTCCTAATGTGAATGTAAGAAAATTAACATTATTATTAAAATCATTAAAAAATGAAAAATTCTTCATTGGATCCACCTGGACATTTGCCAAGCAGATCCTGCTTCTTCACCTGACATGAATAGTTTAACTTTGGTTGCTGCTAATGAGAAATCTGGACCTGTTTTCATAGAAAGTTTTCTAAAGTTGAGTGTTAACCTGTTCAAAGACTTATTGACAGGAGGTGAGTTTTTCATGTCAGACAAAGCTTCATTCCATTCAGATGTTTATTGCAAAGCTAATATTTATGAGTTACAAAAAAATGTTTAAAGTCAAAGATGCTTGATTATGAGAGTTTTTATTTGAACATTGTGTTGCTATGCAGCCAATTCTGATGGGGTTAAGAGTACGGAATTACTACTAAGGATGAAATTTACAGAAATTTGAAAGAAATGTTTATCAGTACAGGTGTTTCTGTAATGAAGATGCTAATTAAACATAATACAGTCAAGATAATGGATTTAACAACACAGGTACATGAACTTGATGGGAGTGTTAGAAAAGATACTTTTTTTGACTCATGCCATGCAATTTATGACAGTGTCTTTAATAAAGTTGAAAGACACATAGCTATAATCATTAATAAAAAGAATTAAATGCTTCTTAGAGATTCAGAGGCTTGTGATAATGGCACTGCATATCCACTTGGTAATAAACTTTACAATAACACTACTGATCCTGAAACCAGTTTAGCAGAAACTTCAAACAATACTCCTGTGGACACAATTTTTACTGATGAGAATTTCCTGCCTTTGAAATATCACTCTGAGGTGGCAGGAGAGCTGAACACTTTTAAAAAAGCTGTTAGTAGGGAGGCTGCCCTTAGAACTGAATATTAACAGACCACTACTACTTACTTATCCTGCTAATATTTTTCTCAATCCTGTATGACTTTAGTTGAAGCTGATAATTACTGCATCGGTAATTGTAGCCTCTTAATATTTCTTGTTTATTCCAATGCTGAATGTAGCAATTGCTGTTGTAATACTTTTTATGTACATCTTGGGGCTTTTCTCCCTGGGCCTCTGCTGAAAAAGGGCTTGTGCCCAGTCGGACACTCCCGGTCAACAAATGTAAAATAAATAAATAAATAAAGGTTAATTGTCACTCAAAAGAGATTCTAGTGATATATATAGTGATATATAGAGATTCTAACATATCTCTGTTAGAACAAATTCTTCACTGGATGTCTACCAATATACCTAATGAAACTATAATTTTAGGTGATGTTAACATAAACTGGCCTCTTTACACCACTAACTCCTCTTCTGCCACCATTAACCTTTATGGCTTCACTCAGCTCATCTCCACACCTACTTTTCATAACAAATCCAGAAACACCCATTCCTTACTTGGCTGGATTCTAGTGTCCAATCCTAATCTTTATTACCACCATAAAACACTACCAGATTCAATTAGTGATCACTCTCCTACTTGCATCCTATGATCTACCCCTCACCTGTTGAGAACTCATACTTTAAAAGTTTGTCATAAGTTAACTAACTTTAACCAAGACACTTTTAACAACTACCTTTCTGCTATTGATTGGTCCTTTCTTTCTTTTATCCCTCTTGATGAAGCAGTTCTTCAATTTAATTCCATATTCCTAAATATTCTGAACTCCCTTGCCCCTCCAAGAACTATTAGAGTCAAATCTCACTATTCTCCCTGGCTTACTAACTGTACTCGGTCTCTTATACAGAACAGAGATGCTGCTTGGAAACTCTGGTCATGTTCTAAATCCCTCTCTCACCTCAAAAATACAAGGAACATCAGAATCTAACCAAAAAGAACATAAGGATAAGAAAAACTTCTATCAATCACCCCAAACTACAAAATCTTGAAACCCCCAAAAATTTTGGAATACATTTAACCAAATCCTTCACCCAGGCAAACCTATTACTCCCAACCCCTGCCCTAACAGAACACCTAAACAAACTGCATCACTTTTTAATTCATACTTCATTGATTCTATTAGCAAACTTCTGAATACTTCCAACCCTTCCATTCCCTCTCCTTCTTCAACCCCTATACTTCATAACCACCCTTTCACTCTCAAACCCATTCCAACTAGTCATATTAGAAAGCTTCTTCTTAAACTCAAACCTTGTTCCCCATCTGCTGACAACTTGCTACTTTTCTTTCTAAAGTCCACTGCAAATTCTATAGCTTATCCTGTCTCCATTATCATTAATCAATCTATTAGTGAATCCTAGGTCCCTTCTTTGTGGAAATAAATCCCATATTATACCTATTCATAAAGGTGGTACTTCTGTGGAACTCTCAAACTACCATCCTATTGCTATTCTTTCACCCCTCTCTAAACTTCTGGAGCACTGTGTTCACAAACAAATCATGACTTATCTAACTCAAGAAAATCTGATCACTCCTACCCAGTACAGCTTCCGTCCAAATCCCAGCACAACTACAACACTCATTTCCTTTACTAACCTCATCTCCCTTGCCAGAGACAATGACAAACTTGTGGCCTGCCTCTTTTTAGATCTCTCCAAAGCCTTTGACACTGTTTCCCACTCTATCCTTCTCTCTAAACTTTCCTAACTTAATTTCTTCCCAGCAACCATCTCTTGGATTAACAGCTATCTCACTGATAGACAACAAGCTGTTGGATTAACAGCTATCTCACTGATAGACAACAAGCTGTCAAATGGCTGTTCTTTCTCCTTTTCTCCCCATTAAAACAGGTGCCCCTCAAGGCTCTATTCTAGGTCCCCATCTTTTTAATATCTTCACTAATCAACTTCACACATCTTGTCCTAAATCATCTCTTATTCAATATGCTGATGATTCCACTATAATTTCAATCATCTCGTATTCAATATGCTGATGATTGTACTATAATTTAAATTGCTGATAACCCCTCAGACTTGCTATACCTGACATAAATATTCAGTCTCACTGAAACTTGGCTTACTGATAACCAATTTATACTAAACCCCAAAAAGACTAAATTACTTATTTTCTTACCTGCATTGCTCTCCCATCTTAAATCCTCCTTTGCTATCTCTTCTCTCAACAATACTACTTTGACACCTAATTCTCACACAAAACTCCTTGATACAATCATAGATGTTCAACTTAAATTTGAGCTTCACGTATATTTCTGTATCAAGAAAATCCACCAAAAGTTGGGCCTTTTATATAGGAACAGAAGATTCTTCACACCTGACTCCAGAATCTCACTTGCCCAAGCTTACCTTTTCCCTAACCTATTCTATAGCCCTCAAATCTTAACTAACTTACAGTCCTCTCTTCTTTCTAAATTGGAAACCACCTACAATAAAATTGCAAGATTTGCAGCCAATCTACCTCCTAAATCACACCATTGCCATGTTCTACTTACACTCAATTGGTTAAAGTTTCCTAACCAGCTCTTATCCACTCAGCTGCTCATCATCCATTCTGTCCTTAACAAGCTCTTTGCCTGCCCTAACTTATCCACTCTACTCACCCTATATAAGCTCTCAGAAGTTCAGATAAATGTCTCTTTCAGATATACAAATCAAATAAATCTATTGGCCAAAATCTTTACAGCTACATTCCTTCTCTTGTTTGGAATAATCTCCCTCTTTTCCTCAGACCTATTCCTCAAGTCCAGGAGTTTAAGAAAGCTCTAAAAAATTACCAGTGTAGTACCTGGATATGTGACTGTAATCACCCTACTTGAATTATTTCTTCCCTACTTTCTCATACTTTGTGGGCAATCACCTTCTTTTTATTTCCCCCTATCTATTATGTTTATTTTCCTCATTTCTCCTATATGTTTTATATTTTAATTTTTCAAGTAGTTGTCTTCTCTTTGTATGTATAGCTGCTATATTTATTTTTGTATGTATTTATATTTATATTGTCTAATTCTTGTGGAGTTTTTCTTCCCTGGCCTCCACTGAAAAAGGGCACTAGCTCAGTTGGACTAGCCCGGTTAACAAAGGTCAAATAAAATAAATAAATAAATAAATAAATAAATAAATAATGACAACAAAGAAGATTCCCCCTTACCCCATTTCTGTTCCTTTTTTCAACTAAAAATTTTATTTAGGACGGAGCTGGAGGTGCAAAAAGACATGGGAAATGAACAGGTTGATGACGAGGCTGAGGGAGACAAAACTATTACTTATCCTACTTTTAACTTAAGTAGTTTTGTATTTAATGACAGCCATTGTGCTTTACTAAGCAAACGGTTTTCATTTATTACTAGTAGAAGGGCTAATATTCCAAAATTAATAATTCATTTAAAGTTGTATGTCAGAAAACTTAATTTACAATTTATTCTAAATGGCTTTCACTGTTTTAATACTAAAGCATCTATGGTTTTTAGAAAAAAAGTACTTATAATCCTTTGTTAAATAGTACTTAGCAATTTTCTGAAGATGCACATGAACAAGATTTTTGAAAAATGCTTAATAGAAAACTTTATCATCTTTTTAACTTGACCTTAAATGAGAAGAAAGCTTTTATAAATTACAAAATCATGATGAATTAAGAATAATGAAAGACAATAAAGGCACTGGTATTATTTTAATGAACACTATTCATTATAATGAGAAATTATCAGAATTGCTAGTAGATGCTGACTGTTATGAAGAAGCTTCTGAAAGTTTTTTATTTAATTCTAAATTTCTAAATTTTAAGCTATTGACCTTTTTGTGTTCATTTTAGTAGTTTGAGCTGATGTCAGCCGATGATCATTTGACTTATGTCTTGTATTTAATTAAGATATAAGTTTGTATTTATTTCTGATGAAGTTCTTGTTATGTATTAGGAAAAGTGGAAATACTAAACATTTATTTTGACTGTTTTCATCTTCTTTTGTTTACTTTGTGTGATTTATTCTTTTAATTTTAAATCATGTTTGATACTAGAGTAAGTCTTTAGGTCAATTGTCTGCCATTTAAGTTCTTTAAACTCCAACATAGTATTATATTTCTCATTTAAAGTAGTATAAGACAATGATTTTTTTTTAATTACCGAAGAATTAGAATTCCTATATAAAGCCTTGTTGGTGTCCTTGGTTAGTATTGCATATGTTTGTAGATATGCTGTCACAGTTGCCTATTTGTCTAACCAGCATGAAATCATAATTAAGATATTTTTGCTAAATTAATCTTTGTTGCAATTACAAAAGCCATTTACTCCAGTGCTTTTTTCATACTTTGTCATTTATTTAAAATGACCTTAACCTCTGTATTTACAAAAAGAACATGCACCACACTTATATAAGATTTTTTTTTTAGAAAGATCAAAATGTGTACTAACCAATTTCCAAACAAAATTTAAAGGTTAGATGTTTTCTTGCTTGTAAAATAAAATCTCTCACCTAGGAATTTGTATAAATCATCATTTCCTTGAAGTATTCTTGAGGTGTTTCCTATCAGGGGTGTAGCCATGCAAGCTCTTTGTACTCTATTGAATACATTTTTTCTGAGCATTACATCAATGTGTTTTTTTAATCAGGTCATATTATGTCTGCAAGTGTCTAAATGAATGCCACTAACAGCAGTCGCAATACTGCTAATCTAAAAGCATTATCTATAACAGTTTTAGGTGGAACAGCTGAAAATATTAAATTTATTAAGTGCCTGGGGGGTAAGCAATTTTGAGAGATGCACCCATTTTTTTAAGTGATAGGTGTCCAAGGGGAGTATCCCTAAGAGTTTGTTAGTTCAAAATGGAATTTGCTTGCTACATCCCTGTTTCCTATGGTAAATTTAATGCCAGAGCTAGCTACACTGTAAGTCAAAGACATTAGTGTCACTCTAGTTGTAATAGGTTGAAACAACCATTGTTCATTTTCACTTTCAATACTACACAAAATTGAGGCCTACTTTCCATGCCCCACCTCATATACCTTCCGTAGTATTAAAAAAAAGCTTTTACTATAGCCCCTATTTTTTAAATCGTTTTGTTTCATCATCTCTAAATATAATGCACCATCATCAGAGATGAGTGTACTCACTCTTATATCTCTGGTATTAAGCATACAACAGGTCCTTGTTTGGTTTATATTATATTTGGAATTGCCTTGATGGCTTCCTTATTTACAGCAAAAAGAAACATGACCTTTTGGAACCTTTCTGATTTTTTCCCATGTGACTTACTGTGAGAAACAATGTAAGTCAGTGAATCCAGGAGTTCAATCGTCAGAGATGTTCCCCTGCAATTTCAGAGACATTGGTAATGGTAGGGTTATAAAATTCAGGTCTTAAAGTGAAGAAAAAAAGTGAAAAATATATTGGTGGCTCATTGCAGAACAGAATAAAATAATTTTTATTGAAAAAGAAATTCAGAATGATTTTGGAGTAAAAAAAATATGATTGCCATTTAATTAAATGTAATTATTTATTTATTTTTATTTGCCTTTGATTACCAGGAAAGTCCAAATAAGCAAGGCATCTTTGCAGAAGATGTCTGGGAAGAAATCCCCCATGATACAGTCATTAACATTCATTAACACAGGATGTTAGAATGAGTGAACAGTAAAAATAAACTATATAAATTATATATGTCAGTAATATATATATATATATATATATATATATATATATATATATATATATATATATATATACACATATATGTATATATATATGTATATATATATATATATATATATATATATATATATATATATGGGTCTACTGCTTTTAATCGAATACCACTTATTCGAAAAAGAGCAGTAGACCGCTCAGTTATGCGAAAGTGCACTTTGGCGAAACTCGGTTCAATGAACCAATAAAAAGATAAAAACAGAAAACAATTACTAACATTGCATTGAGTTGGGGACTGTGCACCCCACACCCCCCTACTTAAATATACCAACTCTGAGATCACACTACAGTGGGGAACAGTTAAATTCCCTATTCCCCACTGTAGTGTGCCTCGGCGCTTCAGTTTCCCTGAACGGTTCGTTAAATCGTGCTTCACTGAAGTGCACTTTTGCTTAAGTGCACTTTCGTATAACCGAGGATCCACTGTTCATTTTCGAACAAGTGGATTTTCGGTCTTTTACAGTAGACCCATATATATAAATATATATATATATATATATATATATATACATATATATATATATATATATATACATATATATATATATATATATATATATATTAAAAACACAAAAAAGACAAATGGCTGAGAAGGCACAATGGACACCTTAGTTGTAAGCATATGTTTTAGTCTTAGTGCCATAACAGCAGTAAAGCAAGATGAAAGGCATAATAGATTGAGCATCAGTATCCAAAACAAGGTTATTTCTGGCACAATGTCAGATGTGCAGCACAAGGAGGCACACTACAGAGAGGTGCCTTTAAGAAACATCTGTATTCTTAACTGTTGACTCACCTCTGGGCATATGACTCACATCTCGCAGTTATTGATTAATGAAAGAAAACATATCTTTTATTTATTTCACATTTGTTTAGAGAGAAAGCCGAAATGGGATAATATGGGATAATATCCCATTTTCAGTGGATGCCTGGGGAGAAAAGCTCCACATTGATATGATATTATTACAGTTAAATAAAGTTATGAAAAGCCTAATACAGAAAAAAGGCATATTAATTAAATAAAATGTCAGCTTCAGTTTATATATATATATATATATATATATATATATATATATATATATATATATATAGTGCAAATATTTGGGCATCTATAACAAGATGAAAAAGAACATTGTCAACAGATAAAGTACTTATAAATTGCAGTTCATAGAGATGACATTAAACACACTGAGTACACTTTGTGGAACAGAGATAATTAGATGACTATGCAAAAATATATGTGTTCTTTGTCTAAGAAATAGTATTCTCATACTATGTATGTGACAATGATTCATCACCCTAGCATGTAAATGAGAAAATCATGTGTGATTATCACAAAGGAATTCAGTCCAATATATATACCATGCTGTCATTAATACGTAAAAGTATTTATCTATCAATAATGAACATAGCGCAAAAGTTATGCGAAAAATTCTCAGAGCACATATCCCTATCGAATTTCTTACTACCCAAAATGAAAAGGAGGCTTGAGACAGATATATTTCAGTGATACCATCATTTTATTTTCCGTGTTGATTTCTAACAAATGTACTATTTCAGGCTAAGTCTACATAATTTCAGGTAGTTGAACTTGCTTTAACTTTCCTGAATATGGGATTTATTCTAGGCTTACCAGACACTGTTACTTTTCTTTATGTATTTTCTTTATTTATTTATTAATTTGCTATTACTAGATGGTATGACTGGTTTGTGGCTCATTTTCAGTAGAGGCAAAGGCAAAAAAAAGTGAAAACAATAACAGACACAGATATGCGGTTGCATTACAGATATTGAAATTACGGATATGGACTTTCAATTATAGATATACAGTCAGTCAGTCATTCCAGAGCAATAGACAAGTAAGGCAGAATTACACAGGATATGCAATATCTTCAGTAACTATTCACAGCTATGATTTGCAAAGCATTAGTAAGGGAGTATCCCTTTGATGTTTCATCATTAGGATTTGTAGTACACAAATGCAAGTGTAGGTCCAAAATAAAATATGGATGACACATCAATAAAGTTCATTTAAACAGATTAAGGTATGAAGTAACTATCAGCACGGGTAAGCATGATTAGAATAATTTTATTACATCATTGTATGTTAATGGTCAGGTTATATCATTTTGTCAGAGCAAGAAAACTGTCCCTTCCCCAGTTTTCCTCCAGCATAACAATTTAAAACCTTCATTTTCTTTACTAATCTTTGCTTGTATATTCCTAACTAATTTAATGTGTCTTCCATCTCCAGTTTATCCTATGCTATCTCTCCAGAACATGCCCTTATTCTTGTTTAGCAGAAGTTACTGTTCATATGAACCACAGATAAGTAAATAATAATAAAAAAGATTCAGTTTAAATGAAATGAATGGGCTGGGATAGAGAACAGCTATCTATCTGTATATATATATATATATATATATATATATATATATATATATATATATATATATATGTATATATAGATATTATATTACACACACACACGCACACACACACACACACACACACACACACACACACACACACACACAAAACTTATATATATAAAGTGACTCTCTCCCTCAGAATCCCCATCATATACCCACCATCCAATTTTCAACACACACAAGAGTGCATTTGCAGGTTCTTACTCATAATATTTGCCATATAATTTAGAGGGATGCCATGATATAGCAGTATACCAGGAAAAGATAAGTAATACAAGCGAGAAACATGAGATCCACTCCAACAAATGCTGTTATGTAGGTGGTGGACATGGGGTAGGGTGATAATACTGATTTCCTAGCTTTAGATGAAGTGAACCTAAACTTATGCATTAATGATGCGTATGCTTTATAAACAATATATAACGCCTGCTGAGTTTCATTATCCTTGCATTGACTCACAACACACAGTTGTCTAGTCATTTACATTTCCCACAACTACAGCAATTTCATGTTTCACTGATTTCACTTCTGATCCCACAATGCAGAAAATATCTTCCCTGACACTCTCCAAATGCTGTGTAATTAACTTCACTGCAGGCTGCATTCCTGTGATGAATAATAATGGTCAGAATATGGCAGTGGATAATGAAATCTGGGAAGCAGAATTTCTCTTCGTGACTTATATTAAGGAGTTATGAAGGGAACAGGTTTTTGTTAAGCAGCAGTGGTAAATGGGGGCCTTTTATTATATTGAGAAATAAATGCCTCTAGTAAATTAATGGTCACATGATGATGATAACAGCATGCGGGCTATTCAATATGCTGCAGATTTTGTTTGAGAAACTATGCACTAGCAGTAATGATAGTTAAGGACAAGTAGTTGATAGAAGGCTGGAAAACATAGACTAGCCTTCAAACATTCATTGAATTTTCTGACTGTTTTGTGTTGGAGTCTATTGTAAATAAAGACCTGTTGTGCTGGTAACATTTTACTTCCACTTTTATTATTCAAAAAGAGGAAGAGGAATAGAGAGCAAAATGTAGCACAGCACAAAACTTAAAGAAATAGAAAGTGCAAAAACACATCAAGGTCACTACTGTACAGAAAGCCAGCAAATAATGGCTGTTGGGACAGAACAGCAGTGGGTATTAGCTGTTGTCTCTGCAGAATAGAATAGCTACCAGTTCTCTCAGCATCAGCAATATCTGCAAAGTAAAAAGACAATAAATAGTGCAGAGATTTTAGGGAAAAGCTGAAAGGGAAAAGTAGCCTTTTGCTTTATAAAAGGGTTGGGGTTGTACAGAGAGACAGAAGAGAGAGAGAGAGAAACAGACAAAAATAGAAAAACAGTTGGAAAGTGATACACTTCATTATGTTGCTCCAAGTGTTACAGAGGTAATCACAAGGCAGAATGGAAACTAGAAAAGAAAAAAAAACAGATGTACATATTGTGTGTTGATGTAGTATGATGTAAAATATAACATATTACACTGAAATAATACTATTGTCAGTATATTTTATATGCAGGGTTACCTTCATCATATACATACTCAGTTTCTTGGGCTTCTCAAACCTTCCATTCAGTCTTTACCTTCTGCCACCAATACTACTACTATTTCTGTTCTTTTAATTTCATTTTGTATTAATCATGAATATTTTGTATCTTTTTATTTCATACTTATTTAGCTCAAAATGATTTAGTGTGTGTATTTTCTACAGATTTGCTTATGTTTATATTCATCTCTTATAATTCTATATTTTATTGTGAATAATATAGTTACACTGTTGTAAGTTGTATTCTGGGGAGGTTTTCTTCCTGGGCCTCCGCTGACAATGGGTTCTTGCCAGCAGGATCTCCCTCCATCTGAATAAGCATTAAGCATTTCTGTGACTTGCCAGTGCTAGAACCTGTACTGGGTGGTAGGGACACTATGAAAACATCTCAAAATCTGGAATGTGACACTTGATTCCCCCAAAATGACCAAGTGGTTTCCAAAGTATATCCCTGACCTGGGTTCCTTTCAGTTAAGATGAACATTGCTTATACCACTGTAGAGAAATACTGCTGATTGCAATTTGCCCAAACACCATTGTACAAGTACCATAAAATGTGTATCACTTCTGTAAAATTAGTTTATGTATATTCCATAAGCTCATTGTATGCTCTGATTAATATAGACAAGACAAAATTCTGAAGAATGTGACAAAATGCAGTTTTAGCAGTGGAATGTGGAAAATATTATTAACTAGGAAAAGGAAAATGACTTCAAAACAAAATGGATTTTGTGTGCAAAGCTTTAGTAGTGCCTAATGAAGAAAAGTGAGATAACTGTGAGTTGAGAAGAAATTAGTAGATGACCAAAAGAGTGATAAAAAACACTTGTGACATAATGTCCTGGAATATGTAGGCATTTACTGAGGCATGTATTTCTTCTGAACATTTGTTTGGTGGGCTGTCTGATTGCCTTTCACCCCTTTTAAAAAATGCAGCAGTGGTCACTTATAGGCTAAGAGTTATCTTGACTCAGTAACTTTTAAACAGACGTCAGTAATTATTTTTCTTAATACTTACCCTGGCAATACTTTTACGGAACAGTACCACATTGTAAAGTGCAAAGTTGCAACATTTATATTATAAATTATGGTTATGCCATATTAGTGTAACATAGTGTGGTGGCTTCGCCATGAATTGAGTGGAAAACTGTGACTAATTCATTTGTTTTTTGATGTGTGTAACACTTGTGAAATATATTGTTACTATTGTTTAAACCACAGTCAGTATCATGCTTGCTGTTAAATGTAAAGTATGTTTTTTGGGTAAAATAGCCCTCAGGTGCAGCCTCAGTGTAGTTACCAGACAGAAAAAAAAAAGAGTTAAAAAGAGACAGAGCAGCTGGAAAAAGCAAATTGAAAACAATGTTCTGGAGATGAGAGACCAAAGTAATGGCTTTGGAGGAGACCAGAAGAATGGGCTAACCAGAAGTGAATCCTACTAATATTTATATCTGACATGGAAATAAAGTCTGTATTTCATTCTGGTATGTAATTTAGCATAAAAAGTACTGTAATACTCTTTTAAACCGAGACCCCTTTAAGCCATTATTTGTGCAACAGAAAATCTTGTAATGTGTTGGCTGTAATTCCAAGAGTTTTTTAATGTGAATGTGCTAAAAAGATTTTTATATTCCACAAAATTGTTTAAACTGATCTACAAATGATTAAATTCTTTTATTTTCATTTGGCAAAATCAGCACTGACTGTTGTTTTATGCTAATAAAACTGCTTTTGAGAAAAAAAACAAAGGTGAAAGCTGCTAGATTAAGAAACTATTTTTGTTTTTGTGAAACTGGTATAAACATATAAAGATCTGACAGCTTTTATCCTTTTTCATCTGCTTGTTTGATTCATTTTGTGTAGCTGGTCTGCTTGTAATCTTATGTATACTTAATAATATGCATGTACCTGTCTGATGTGATTACCTGGCTGCTAAAGGCAATGTTGAAAAAGGGCTGTTCATTTTAAGAAAATGTGCAGACTCTCCATATCAAGTGGGAGAAAACTGAGCAAGATGGTAGCAGAAAAGTTTGAACACCAGTAAATAAGTTGATTAGTCTCTGTGGGAACCTTGGCATGAATCTAATGCTGACCAGAGCACATCATGAGTGCAAGTCTCAGAATGGCAGAAAATGAATAAAGGTTATAGTCAGAGCACCGCAGATTGCAAATACTGCATCTGGCTATCATCATCTGTGACAACACAGGGAATGCATCAGTGAAAGCACCTCTGTGTCAAGTGATAACAATACCACAATGTGCAGTGAAATGTTCAAACCAGAACGCAAGTCTGCACTTTACAAAAGGATAGAAAAGTAATGAAGAGAAGTAGCATAGCACTATTTAGTGACCAGTCTGTTTTTTATATGACATACATTACAGAATAAGAAAACATACTGATTTTATACAGTCAACAAGGGAAGCCCAGTCAAAGGAAATGAGCAAAAAGACATTTTAAATGATCAGTTTGCTATGGATGTGATATTTATTACACTTGTCTCATGATCTGAAACAAAGCTAATACGTTTTAAGCTCTTATATTCACAGGTGGTTTTATATCCAGTAAATCATTTTGTAGCACAGTCCTCACACATTTCATGTAGGTTTTTATTCCATACTTTCTCTTCTGCCCTTTTGTGAATGATCATCTCCAACTTCCTCACTCTAGTGTGGCAGAGATTCATTATGAAGCTGTTATTCTGCTCTCCGCAGTGACAGCATACAACAGTTAACTCAGATTACATGGAAGGCCACTCTTCACCCACAGCCTATTGTATTTTTTGCACTGCATTTGCACTCTCACCATATCTGGGAACTATCAAGAGGCATACCCGCTCATGTTAAGGGTGCTGACTGTGTAGCATTTTTTAAGAGTGAATTAGTCCCACAGTCGGGGAGATGGAAGGTATTAGTTATGGCAACATGCTAGCAAGATGGCATTCATTATACCCACCAAGTGGTGGCCTTTTAAGTATATCTGTGTAGTTTTTCAAAATATGCATGGTTGTTTTTCCTGCTTTCCTCAAGGTGGGTCATTTCTTCTGTTAAAACAGAAGTGATCTAACTGTAGAAATGTAAATAGAAAATGGTGTTTCTTTCTCTTAATACACCAAAGAAAAATGACAAATACTTGATTTTTTTTTTTGCTTGCAAAAACAAAGCATTTCCTTTGTTGACTTTCTCAGAGAAGTGGTGATTTTGTGATTGATGTTGGGGCACATCATACCACACCCAGTGCAATTAATCTAGTCACTTGCAATGTTACCAGAAGATATTAATTTCTGACAAATGCCCCTTTATGATCATCTGGTCACAATTTTGTGCATTTGAAGAAGAATTTTCAATATTTTGGGGGATCTGAATTTTGGTGCCCCTTGGGCAAATCAGTGCAAATAATGACTATTATTCCTTTCATACCTCTCAACCTCATAGAGCAGGAAATCTGGATAACGTCATAAATAAAAGTGGGACAAAGGCCCCAAAATACGGACAGTTTTTAAATATTGCTCTTACAAACTTAGAAAGTTAATAGAATAACAGATTTTACATTAGCATGAATTTTCTGAATGGTGGGAAGTCTGAAGCTCAAATGTCTGTCATTGTTTTTTAACTTCAGCCTTTAATGATTTGTCACTAATTTGTCAGAAAAAACACAATTTTATGAAAAATGGACCAAAAATATGAAGCAAAAATCTGGATATTCTGCAAAAATCTGTACAGCTGAGAGGTATGAGAAGCTTGAGATTGGAACCATTGATCATTCATAGTGCAAGACAAAGGCTTTTATTCTGTGTGTTACCCTGAAAATCAGTCCCTGGAGTGGGTATGCAAAGTCTTCTGACAGCTACAAGTCTGTAGCAGAGAACTGCATTTCCTTTTTATAAGCTTTTTGCTCTTGTTATTCTGTAACAGTGATGTATTCCATGTTCATACCTCAGAAAATGCAACTTAGTAACATCAGTTCACTCATCTAGCCAGCTCTCCACCACATAGGCTACTAATTAATGCAGGTGGTAACACCAACTCACTCATCGAGATGGCCTGTCATCATTTAGAATCCTAGTCAAACCAGTGTCAGTGAGATTTGATAACTTACTCTGTGTTATCACACCACAGGAAATGTGTGCTTATGGGTAAAAGTCAGGCCCACAGCATTGATTCCACTCTTACTCCTCGGCCTTTGACTGCATGTTAGGCCTGTGGCCAAGGGCAGTCATGCAGTTGGAGTGCCAGGTTTCCTACCCCTTGGGATGTTTAGTAGTCTGTCCTTATATAAATCCTAACAAGCTGCTTTTTACACTGTTACAGGTTATCATATAGCAGAAGATCACACATATCCGTTACAGTTTGGCAGTTATATCACTGGAGTTCTCCTAAAAAGAATGTAGAGGCAGGGTCTGATGATGATATGGTACCGCCTTCTGATGGGTATGGTACATAACCATCTCCCTTCTGACTCAGCCTGTGCATGGAAAAGTTTCATATTCAATATTTACTTGGAACAGCTAAAAGCTATCAAAGTAATGTGGTCTGCAGGAGTGAATAGCTGATAGTAATAAGGTAACTAAATAATCAAAGGAGAAAGTTATTAATGGCAGGATATGTTGAAACATATTGTGTATAAAGACTTGCTCTGCTGTTCAAGAAATGTAACAAACAATCAGCAAAATGTGACTGTGCTTCATACATACTTTACTCTATACAAAACAACATTCTAAGGCGTAGTCAAAAGTGAGAATGCTTTTATATCCATGAATATGCACCAAACTCTATGTATATGAAAGTGCTATTTTTGTTATAAAATGCCCTCCTGTAAATATTATGTACTAAGCCTTAAATTAAGGAGTTTCATTGACTGATGTAAAGCTGTAGAGAGTACCCCGGCAGTGCAAGTTTTCAATGTCACCCACACTTTTAGACCAGTAGCTGTACAGACAAGGGCTAAAGGTGAAGGTGTCTCAGTATAGATCAATAACAAGCATACCTCTAGTGTGGTCAAACAGGATGATGTGCTGGAGTTTCACCATGTGCAGATCACCATAAACAAAATCCTGTACCATATCCTAGCCAGCTCTAGGTCACACTCCATGTCAAGAAGCTCACAATGCATACTTGGACTTGCTGGAGACACTTACCAAACAACCTAACACCATACCCATGGGAAACTTTATTTACCCCTCTATAGACTAGGAATCCTACACAGCTTCAAATTTACAGGCATAGAGATTCATGCACTTCTTATATACAAATGCCTTTAACCAAATAGCCAATACGTCCACTAGAACCTCCAATAAATTGGACCCAGTGCTCGGAAATATGGGAGAATGGTGCCCCCCAATCTTGTCCTTCCTAGTATGGTCCAACCATAAAACGGCCTCCTTTGAAATCAAAATCAACTCCATAATTCTGTTAAAACCAGTAACAGTTAGGAACTATTTCAGGGCAAATTATCTTTTATTAAATGATGGTTTGTCAAAATTCAATGCTCATCCAAACCTTGAGAACACAGCAGTTTAAGCTGGATTGCTCTCAGAAACTCTGTACAACCATGTCATGCTGCATAGAGACCTACCACAAGTAAGTCCAGGACTAGCCCTATAAAAAAACATCCTGGTGGCATCCCAAAGTAGACAGGATATACAACAAAAGGAAAAATATTATCGCAAAAATCAGGAAGGGTAATTCCCGTAAAGATAAAAACTCTATCTTCAAACTAAACACGCAACTAAGATAGCTAATTTGGTCAGCAAAGTCAATTATGAGGTTAAGATAGCCTCCCAGGTGAAAGATAACCACAAGACCTTCGACATCTATGTCAGAAACCTCAAGGGCAGCACACAGCAATATACTGAACTGGTGGTTAATGGTGCCACATTCTATGAGCCTGGTAATATAGAGAACCTGTTAGTGGACAAACTCAGGTTCAACTTTACCCCCTCTCACCCCTAACCACCCCCCCCCAATATCATTAAATATAACCTCTCTAACTGTAACTAGGGAGCATGTACTGGATGCACTCACTGAAAGCCAAGAATACAGCCTTAATATGGTCCAATAATATCCCATGGTGCCTCCTGAACAGTCTAAAATATGTCTTTTCAGGACCCTTTGAGTTATTATTATTTAACTATATCTTAAAACAGGCTTTGTGCCTCACGAATGGAGGACTGTGATGGTCATCCCCCTTCATAATGGTGGGCCTTCAACAGATCCTGGAAACTACTGAGCCATTAGTCTGACTAGACTTATTTGCAAAGTCATGGAAAGAATTATCATGGAAATTATCAACAAGGAAATAGGAGACTTCCAGACACTGGATCCATCCCAGTTTGGCTATGTCAAAGAAAGGTCATGCTTACTGAATCTGGTAGACGTCTTTGAAAAGGTCACTAAGGCAATGGATGAGGGGAAAAATTGCCTAAGTAGATCTGGCTAAACCATTTGATACAATACCTACTTAGGTATTGTCAACAAACTTACAGAATTAGGTATAAACCCTTTTATAACATGCTGGATAGCTAGCAAGTTTACTGATAGGACCCAGGAGGTTAGAATCAGTGAGGCCACCTCCACAAAGAGGCTGGTCAGCAGTGGACTCTTCCAGGCATCTGTGATATGCCCACTCTTCTTCCGCATCTACTTGTCAGATGTCAAAGCCAATATCAAAGGCTAACCAAAACCAGGCATCTGTGATAGGCCCACTCTTCTTCGGCATCTACTTTTCAGATGTCAAAGCCAATAGCAAAGGCTAACCAAATGTGCAGATGATTGCAAACTGAGAGCAGTCATTGAATCCCACCAAGGTGAGAACACCTTCAGGAAGGTCTAACTCAGACAAATGCTTGATGCCAAAGCCTTGGCTTAAACCTGAGTACAAAGAAATCCATTATATTACCTTCTGGGAAATCTGCTGCCCCAGGTAACTACACCATCAATAAAACACCCCTAAAAGATGATTCACTAGTCAGGCATCTGGGAACTTGTAGCTAGTAATCTATTCTTCAACCAGCATGTGTCCAAGGTATTAAAATAATCCTGCTATGTTGCTCAGATTATACATTAGGGCATGGTATCTAGGTCCAGAGAGGTCATCATGCTACTGTACTAGTCCCTCAACAGACCCATCACAGAGTATAGTGCTCCCTTCGGTATGTACCTGACCAGACACATACAGCAACTGGAACATCCACAAAAGTTCATTTTAAAAAGAATACAGGGAGTAAACCTAGTGTCCTATGCTGACTGCCCAAAAGCTAGGTGTCTTTACTTGGTATCATAAAGACTTTTGAGAGGTGATCTCTGCCTGGCATACAAGGCTTCCCTGGGTCCTGTTGTGATGAACCTTCTGCACATCTACAAAACAAACAGCATCAGAACTGCTAGATTAAAATACTTTGCTTCTCAGGGAATCCCTATTCTCTGAAACAGGCTCTAGTGGTCATTAGCCTAATGTGCACCCATGAACCTATACACCTATAAATCTATGAATATATACAGCTCTCCTCACTGGGCCACACCTCTGGTGGTGATGACAAGGGCAGAGAGTGATGGGACTCTGTAACCCACAACAGCCCTTTTTATGAAGCTAATGTGGGATACCAGCACAGGTCTGTCACCTGTCCACTACCTTTATCAGCTCCCTAAATGTAGTATACTGTTCACCCCTGACTACTGTCTGCTGAAGAGCCACGAGATGCAGCAAGGGTGGCCTTCTGGCTGCCTCCCATTGAACCCAATAGTAAGGCCGGCTGAGATTCAGGTGAGGTATATCCAGGGTACATGTAGGTGATGACCACATAAATGGAGAGAAATAAAATGATAATGATAAAAAAAAGACAATAGTGAGAAATGGAGAAGTGAAACAGAGAAATAGACATATGCATAAGACAGACATATAGTATATATAAATCATAAAATCAAATAGCTACATACTACTGAAGCACTAAATATATACATATATTGGTCTGGTGGCATTAACTGCCTACATGGGTATTTTCTATAGAACTGGTCCTATGCTATAAAGTGCTGGCAGAAGAGTAATGGAACAGGTGGCATTCCCTGATATGTGTGTGTGTGTGTGTGTGTGTGTGTGTGTGTGTGTGTGTGTGTGTGTGTGTGTGTGTGTGTGTGTGTGTGTGTGTGTGTGTGTGTGTGTGTGTATGTGGACACACAGAGATATGCTGTGGAACGTACGGGCATGAGTGATGTTGTACCTATAAGCATCAGTGTTACCAGGATGATGTCATGTACATTTGTCATATCCTCAGCTGGATGCTTAAACCTAGCATGTATAAGAACAATAATCCTACAAAAAGGCACACATACTACTGAACTACATAATTCTATGAAACATGTTGATAATACCAGAAACTGGTGAATACATGTAGCCTATGCACCTTATGCTAGGCAGTATTGTCTTTGCAGGTGGCACAGCATTACAAGATGCAGACATATATGCGATATATTTAAGAAACTGAATGTATTTATAACTATCAAATTAAAATAAATGATTCACACCCCTGTGTCTAGAAAACCTCTCCATTTGCCTCTTAGACAAAAGGCTATTCTCCAAAACAGACTCCCAAAGCTAGTAAAAAAAGATGATTAAGCTATATCCTTATAATGATTAAATGTATAAATGTGAAAACCAATATGATTGTACAGCCAAGGCAAATAATGCTTGTGTGCCCTTTCTTTGACCTCTTCTTCCCATCCGCTAAATAGGTTAGGATGATACCTCCTCAGTTCACTGGTAGTGGACCATCATTGCTCTCCAGAGTGGAGTACGTCAGTAGTATCAGACAGCTCCCTATCAACACTGTGGCAGACATTGACTTTTCCTTACTGCAACACTGGGGAGCACTGCTGAACTCAGTGCCATTGGAAGACATGACCATTCACTAGGTTGCATACCAGAGACCAATAGCAGGCCTCTCTCAGTCATGCTCAGACACTTTTCTGGCATATGTGTGTACCACATGGCATCTTGTTAGCATGATCTGTCATAGTCTGATCATTATATAGCAAATAACATGGTATAGCATGCTGATGTGAACAACGGCATGGTGTAGTAGGTGCAAGTTGCAAATTATTTTTTTTGGAGGGGGGGATGGGAGGAACCTTTTATGTATATATTACTGCTGGATAAAGTAAACAGCAGAAGAAGGGTGGTATCCAACAAGACGGAGCCTGGATGATAAGAAATCCTTTACTAAATCCAGTAGTCAAAACGAAGTACAACCAAAGTACAAATACACGTAAAATCACAATATAAAAATAGATAAAAGAAAAAGTTTAGCGCTTTCGTCAATATTCAGACTTCTTCAGAACAATAAATTGCTGGCTGATGACTCCTTAAATACACACATAACCAATTAGTAAACTATTAACCGACATCATTTCCTTTCAATTAAGAAACATCACAGGAAGTGCAAAGTGATTGCAAATTCTCCCACTGTTTGCATAGACGCTAAATGTCAGCTAACCAAATGCTAAATTAATAATGCCACATATAAAAAATATTGTGGGGCAAAAATACTAATGACAGTATAAATAATTCATAACATGAATAACTGTTTGAGTTTCATAAGTGATGTTATAGAAATTCTGTCATTAAGACCTGGAAGGGAGTATGCATTCAGTCTGATCTGCCACTTTAACTCAATGAACTCCAAATATTCCTCAACAGGTCCACCCCTTTGTCCTAAATCAACTTGTTCAAGAATGAAAAAACTGAAACTGTGATTACTTTGGTCAGGTTACTTGGGCTGTGAATTGTTACGTATTCTCATTGTTCATAACAATAAGAAAATGGTATCACTCTTAAGAGAAATTAACCAGGTAGACATCAACATCAAAAATGACTTATTGTTTGAATCTAAGAAAAATGTTTTTAATGCTGTGTTTGACACTGTTCACAATAAGCTCAGTGATTTAAAAGGGAGAGAGGAAATGACGTTATGTAGGGATAAAATGGATTATGAGAAGGGTGTGGCTTAACCAGACCCCCCAAGAGGACAATTTAATCAAACTAATGGTAATTACAACACTTACACATTAGGACAAGCTTGTGAGACACAAGATGAAGACAAGGAAGGAGAGGAAGTCCCTTTAGAACAAGCCCCCCACAGGAGATTGGAGAGGTTAATCAACCGAAGACAGACGAGGTCGAACTATTACAGTCCTCGATCTGCACCACGGAGGGGGGGGGGGATGGAACAACTACCGGAGATAAGCAGCCCATTATACACTGAGACTGAGAATGAGACCTTTTCAATGGTGACTAATGGTCTGGGTGACTTCAGTATTTACAATTACAGTGGACTTACTGTCACTAGGGAATGGGCCGACTTTCTATCTAAAGGAATGAATTTTGTGTCTACTAGTAAGGACAATTTAGTAGATGTTATGTTACAGTTAAAATTATTCACAAGGAAATTAAATCTAGCATTATTTTTTTCATGATACTAATTTTACACATGGCTCAACCCTTAGCAGACCAAGTACCTTTCAACCACCCAACCACCCTTTGGTACAAATATTTGAGGTTTTATGTGAAAATGACATTAGAACACGATTGAGCAATAGGTACAATGACTTACCCACAGACATTCTAGAAATATATGAAAAGGTTATTTTGAGTAAAATTTTACATCAGACTAATATTAGATTCATGAAACCAGACAAGGGTGAGGGTTTGGTTATTATGAATATTGATGATTACAATAGTAGAATGTTTGATATACTATACGGTGAAGTGTACACCGAGACCTCACGCAATGAACTAAACATAGCAAATCGTAACATTGACTTAGAACTGGAGCAACTTCTACTGAATGGACAAATTACACTAGACATACACAACTATCTTTTAACCAAATATCCTAGGATTCCCACCATATTTGGAACACCAAAAATCCACAAATCAATACATAGTCCACCTTTAAGACCCATTGTAGATGCTAAAGCCTCCAAAACATTTAGTATAGCAAAATATATTGATAGTATGACTAAGAGGGTTTTTGATAATCGGGCTACTATAATTAAGGACTCATGGGACTTCCTTGGTAAGGTCAATCAGAGTATGTATGACAGCAACCTCATCCTGGTGGCTATTGACGTCTGTGACCTTTTTTCAGTTATACCGCATGAAATAGGTCTGGACTGGTTTTATGAGTTTCTATGTAGTAATTCGTCATTGAATCATGATACCATCCTGACCATTTGTACTTATATGGAGATGATTTTGGTCAATAATTTCATCACATTTGAAGGATATTTCTTTAAACAAAGGCTTGGAATTGCCATGGGTGCATGTTGTGCACCAATCTTCGCCAATATTGTCTTAGCACATTGGGAAGATCAATACATCTTTAACTCCGAATTCAGGACTTCATGGGTATTGTATGGGCGATACCTTGATGATATTGTCTTGTTTTGGAACCAATCAGAACAAGACCTGAATAGGTTCTTCTTGTATATGAATAGTACTACCAGTTTCTTGAGATTTA
>NC_056744.1:895515246-895522746 GCF_019279795.1 Protopterus annectens | reverse complement strand
AGTTCATAAACAGTCTTGGCTGCACATTGTTTATTTCTTCTGGATGAGGGGTGCCTCAGTGGTACCCACATGATAGTGTGGCATCTGCTATAAACCAGTCCTTCCAGCTCATTTGCCACTGCTCTGTCAATTATTCTACATGCTTAGCATAGTCCCCAAAACCCCTCCATGTAGATGAGTCAGATAAATGAGCCAATGAAATTGGGAGGTGGCAAGGAGAAGGGGACAGTAGACTAAAGCTGCAATGATTGTTGTTGAAAGTCAATCCCTAAAGTCTTCACTGTGCTGGGAGTGTCATCTGGTGGGTCCACACAAAGGATGTCACTGTGACTGAGCATGCCCTGTTTTCATGGTGACACATTGCTCAGTTACCCCTGCTTTGATGACTGCGGTGTTCTTGACAATGATCTCCAATCTCCTTGGGGTATCAAATTATTTTGGGAATGCCCCAGTATACCCCCCCAGCTCTCTTCCCTGTCAGCTTCTGCAGTGTTGGAGTTACTAATGAAACCCAGATTGTCTGGCTCACAGTCGGGGTTTTATCCCTGTATGGCAAGGCTCTGGCAGAGACTAGTTTTGTAAGTTCTTGTCTTTTTTCTTTCATTCGTTTGAGACTTACTTTGAATGAGGTCAAGGGGACCTTCTGTATTTTGAGAACATCCTTCTCTTTTTATTGTATAATTTGCTTAGTTTAGAATTTCACTCTTGAGGTTTATTTTTGGATGTCGCACTGCATTTACATTTTTTGTGTACATAGGTTGTGATGCATTTTTCAAAATGTAATAAAAATGTTTGAAGTTGTTATTTTATTCTGAAATTGGGATTATTTAGGGTGCTATACTAGTCTGCATTGATGAAGGCCTCACTTATTTTGGAGTAGTCACCTTCCATATAAAGTCCCTAAAAGTTTATTGAGCATGAACGTGAACTTGGTTTTGATCAGTAGTGTTACAGTGCCATAATCTAATTTTACATGTGTGGGTATAACTTCAAACTGAGGGCATGCTCAGATGATGTTCAGTATATTATTTTTATTTGTAGAGTTTTTACATGTTGTTCCAGTCAGTCTAAGCTTATAAGGCCAAGGAGGCATTGTGCATGTTTGTTAGTAAAGGTGTAATTGTCCCAGTTAATTATAGAGTAAATAAAGTCCCTCAGAACTAATGTGCTCAGCTGGATTGTTATCTTTCCAAGTTTAGTAAGATATTTTTGCAATCCTTTCGGTACATTGAGGGAGTCATGTTATTGCTAATTATATGATATTAAGTATTAGCAATGGGTATGAAAACTGCTTATCTCCTCTCTGTACCCTAGGTTGGGTTGTCTCAGATTTTACATTTTATGAATGAAGATGGACCCCCACAGAAGTCCCATAGAATCTGAACTAAAGGATGGTGTAGTACTCACAAATACAGGTGAAGCTGTATAGGTCCTTGAATCTTGTATCTGAGAAATACAGGAGAAGCTGTATAGGTCCTTGAATCATGTATCTGTGATCCTGCAAATCTTTACACCCTCAGCAGTCAGGAGAACGTGAAGGCTGCATGTTTTCTTGTTTAGGCTACTGTCACCCTCACATAGTTTAACTCTTTGCTTAGTGAAGACGTTAGCTCATGGCAGATTTCAGAATACATACTGCTAGAGTGGGAAGGTGCAGATCATTACTCACAAAACAGAGTAGAGCACCACTTAGTGCAGGACCCCACTGAATTCCCCCTCGACTGGCAACATCTACCAAACCATTTACCGTAGCCATTTATCTTCTCCAAAAATCTTCTTACCATCTTTGGTGAAAGCAGGATCTTACTCAGTGTATGGGTCTTTCCTGTACACTTTATTTTAGATTTCCATTTAATACGTCAATATAGAACCTGCATACTTTGGGGAGTGTAGTTACCATTACTATGTAGCTAATGTGGTATAATTATGGATTTGTAGACTTTGCTGCCCCACATTATTTGTGTAAATCTGTAGACTATATAGAGGATTATGACTGGGTCTCCTATAATAACCAACCTATTATGTTTCAAGACATGGATGTCAAGAAAGTCATCTCGGATGTGAAGCCTGAATCTAGGGTTCTGTGTTAAAAACACAATAAAACATTATAATTGGTGAGCGACCATAATTATTTTAGTGCAGGGAGCTTTACCTGCTCCATGCACTACCAGTTATAAAAAAGATTGAAAGTGCAGAAATGTGAAGTGTTTTACTGGCTACATCCGTAAAGCACTTGTGCTGTCAGACAGGCAGCAACACGCCTCTCTGCTTCTTTGATTAGGAGTTTTGGAGAAATTAAAAAAAAATTAAGGGGGACAAAGGATCAAAATCAGGGACAGTTTTTAAATATTGCTCTTATTTACTTAAATAGTTAAAAGACTCTGTCTCAATATGTATTTTCTGAACAATCTGAAGTATGAAACTCTGAAGTCTGACATTATTGTCTGTAGTCTTCTGTGATTTATGAGAAAGTCAAGAAATTTGTAAGAGACACAGCAAAAATATGAGACATACTAAAAGAAAGTTGAGAGGCATGGACAACAGGCAGAACTAAAGCTGTTTTACAATTTTCTGCTGTTGCTTTCTGGGCTGTTCCTTGCTGGACAGCACTGTCAATAGTTAGTCTATAGTATGAGCCATGATAATAACAGCACTTAGGGGAGCATGTTAACAATTCATTCTCCATGAATGAGAGTCTTTTTGATTTATTTGCTCCTTATAGGTGGGAATTGGGTTGGCTGGTATCTCTGCCATTTTAGGCAACTGAGGAGTTGCCTTCTTATCAGCTCTTGAACAGATGCTGTGGAAGGGCTTAAGACTTTTACTTACAACTGTGCCACCAGTCACTATCAGAGCTGCTAACTGTAGAAGTGTTAGGGTCTGAACCCCACTTTCCTCTTCAGAAAGGCAAATTGATTTTCCACTCTGTTTCTCTGACTTTCTGATCTTGGCTGTTCCTAAGATGTTCTGCCTACTCTTTGAACTCATGTTATTATTTTGCAGCAAATTCATTAGGCCTGTGATTCAGAATCTACTACTCAGGGGGAGGGCATACTAGAAATGGTGTGGAAAATGTGGGGAGAAATAGTTTTCTTTAAACATTAAGGAATGTTATCAAAATTAAGGACAGACTCATGGCAATCAGACTGCAGTGTAAAGACAGGACAGTCTTCATAATCTCAGAGTATGCTCCACAGTAGGGTTGTGATAAAGCAGAAAAGGTGAATTCAGGCAGAAAGACAAGATGAGTTGGTTTTGATAATGGGGGACATGTATGCTCATATTGGGATGAACAGGACAGGATATGATGACTGCTTTTGTCTATATGTGTAGGACAGCAGGAATAATGAAGAATAGGCCGTTCTAGAATTCTCACAGGCAAATTACTTAAGGGGGACTAATACATAGTTCATCAAAAAAGCCAGTCACAAGATCACATACAAGAATTATTAACACAGAACTTGGGTAGATTTTCTCCTTATAAGTAAAATACCTGTGGGATCAAGTCAGAGATTTCAAAGTCATCCCCAGTGAAACTGTCAGCTCCCTTCATAAACCACTGGTGGCCACAATTGAAGATTTTAAGGTCAACAAACAATAGGTTGAAGACCTGGAAGTGGGAGTGACTGCACAGGAGTTAAAGGAAGTATTGAGGCTTGTAGCAGGTAGCACCTCAAGAAGGAGGGGTGATAGGTGGAGCAAAAGAAAAATGGAAGCATCTCAAAACAGTATGTGTGAAAATGACAGAAGAGACATGTGGCTGAGACAGATATGTAAATAAGGTACATAAAGAAAGTTGATGGTGGAATGCAGAAGTCCAGTAAGTTTTCAAAAGAAAGAAGGAATACAGAAAGAAGTGGGAGATAGAAACGACAGAATGGGATAAGAAGGAATAATGATTGGATAAAAAAAGAGTAGTCACACTGGCAAAGAACAAGGCAACAGAAAAACTTCTGGAAAGTCACACAGCAGATGGCACAAAGAAGCTCTATCAGGTTTCAAGACAATTACAGAAACATTATGAAGATAGTCATCAGACACCATTCATAAGGGACAGCGTCTGATGACATTATTCATAGGGGATGGCAGCAACAATCTGCTCTCCAGTCAAGAGGACATCAGACAGAAGGAGTGCTTCAGGAAGCTTCTGAATGGATAAAACACAGAAGCTGCACTGCCCCATGCATAGTCTCTGATGAAAGAAGTAAGACTAGCACCAAGGAAGATGAGGTCATGGAAAGCAGTAGGCTGTGATGAGGTCACTGCAGATATAATCAAGATGTTGGATGTATTAGAGGAGAAACAGATACTGTGGGTACTCATCAGATTATTGAGAGAGAGGTGTAGCCCAGATGACCGGAGAATAAGCATTCTAATACCAGTATACAAAAACAAAGGGCATATTCACAACAGCAGGCAGTACAAACTCCTTGTCACTCTGAATGGAAGTGGTAGAGAGGGTGATTGGTAAGGGAGTACACACAACAGAAGTAAGATGGGAGATGAGCAGAATGGATTCAGATAAGAATGTAATACAAGTGATCTGATGTTTGCAGTGGGATAATGGGGAAGAAGCTGGAGATAAGGAATAGTCCAACTGGGCATTCATAGACTCAGTGAAAGCATATTATAAGATTCTATGCAGACTGATTTGGGCAGGCCTGTAATGGTTCAAGGTCCTGGAAGCAGTGATAGAATTAGTACAGGCTATGTACAAAGACATAGTGGCACATGTGTGAAAAGTATGTGGATTAACAATGGCTTTCCCAGTGGGATCGGGTGTACATCAGGGTCAGCTCTGAGCCCACTCCAGCTCATATTGGTGATGGACTACATAAGCCAACCAGTCTGATGGGACAGATCAAGGAATCTGCTGTATGCAGACAGTATAGCATTACAAGCAGACTCTGAACAGGAAGTTTATCAAGTGATAGGGAACTGGAATACAAAAGTGAAGGCATGTGGAATGAAATGAGTACAGAAAAGACTGTGGTCATTGTAACAAGTTGGGGCGATCATACATTGAAAACTGAGATAGAAGGGAAAAGAGAGGAATAGGTTAATGGGTTCAAATATGTGGGAGGAGTTGTTCATAGGTTCATAGGTAGGTACTAGGCTATTGGCCCTAGAACATATATAAGCCTAGCCAAATGGTACCCTGGCTTTTTCCACCCAAGAAAATTATTTTCCTGTGCCCTTGTCAAGCAGAGCCACAGAAGTGATCCCCGGGGTGAATTTCCTATCTCCCATCCAATCATCAAGATTTTTCTTGAAGAGTGCTAATGAGGAGCTTTGTTTGATATAGATAGGTAGTTTGTTCCAGAATATGGGAAGTCTCTAGGACAGGAATCTATCCCTCCAGCATAGTTGAAAAGGTAAGTCTGAATGAGGTGGTCAAAGTTAGACTCAGAGGTGCAGCAGGCAACTGGCAGAAAATGTCAGGGGTAGTGTATGAGAGAAGAATGTGAAAGAAGCTGCAAAATAAAGGTGTACAAAAACAGTAGTGCAATTAATACTACTGTATAGCACAGAAACCTGGGCAGTGAAGTGAGAAAGTTTGAGGTGCTGGAAAAGAATAACTTCTGGTTCTGTTTTTTTCTGGACAGGTGGTTGGATGTACACCGTGGGACAGGTGATGAAATGAGGACATCAGAGTAGAATACAAAGTAGCTACAATTGCAGAGATGGTCAAGAAGAACAGACTATGGTAAATCAGTCACATATTTAGCAAAGCAGACAATAACCAGATCAAGAGGATTTGGGAAAGATAGGAGCAAGGCAAGAGGAGATGAAGATGTCCAGCCTGGAGGTGGATGGATTGTGTGAGGGAACACCTTTGACAGTGAGTCATAAGTCATAACTGTTGAAGATGATACGAGAGTGGTTCTCAATTGAGAGAGGTGGTGACAATTGATATGACACCTCTACCCAATGTAAATAAATAAATAAATGGTAAAAAAGGGGGTTGTTGGTAACAGTATCACTATTTGAACTACAATTACTTAGATCACGGAAAGACTTCCTATCTCCCTGGTAATTATCCGGGTGTTATACTAATGATATTGTTTTCCAAGCTAGCTACCTCTCCTGTAAAAGTGTGCCATGTCTACTTTTTAGTGGTATGCCAGATTACTAGTAAATTACTGGACTTGTGTCATATACCCTGTGGTGTCATGATACTCATTTTGTGCAGGATTATTCAGTGTACCACAGTGCTTTGTAAACAGTCATATATCATATAATTCTTTTATAGCAATACAGGTAAGCATCATGTAGTATATAAATTTCACATGTAGATTACTCACCTGACCTTTCATAACATGACCTAAGGCAGGCCACCCTCTCTGTTTTTACTAAAATCTTTTTTATGCCTTGGCTTTTTAGGAAGAGGTATACGAATTCAAGATATCTTGAAGGATGACGAAAGCTTGACTGGATTTTTGCTGAAAGACATTGGGCTTTCGTCTTCTGTTGTGTACCAGCTGGTGAATGCTCAAGTACGCCCAGAACAAGTGAGTAAACAGAAAAAAAAAAACGGGAGGAACAATGTCTACAAGTAGTTTTATCTTAATAATTTCCTTGAGTCACTTGAAGACTTTGTAACCTAGTTTTAACTAATGCTAACAAACTATAAGGCATGTAAAATGCTTGATTTTATCTTGATTATTCACAGAGGTTAAGAAATCTGAAATTCTCAGTAGCATCAGCTTTCTTATCTTCATTTTACCATACATCCTGTCATAGGATTATCAGTGAACAGCGATATGTATCAGTGAACAGCAATATGTATCAGTGAACAGCGATATGTATCAGTGAACAGCGATATGTTGAAAAGTAATGTTCCTGAACCCATGTTTTCATTTATTTAGAGGCTATTTTCAACAGTGCATTTGAAACATTGAATTACTTGAATTAAGGTACATGCAGTTATTTACACTAAGTATTGCACTTCAGTCTGCCCTGCAACGTTAGCAGAACATCCAAAATCTGATTATTTTGTCAAAAGTATCGCTGAGAATATATAAGAAGCATACTGAGGTGGGAGTCACAAAGAATATTAAACAAAACAAAGAAGATATACTTGCCCCAAAGGGATAAACTGAGGGATGAACAGGTCAATATGGACCCTTTTCAGGCATTGTCTCATGTCACAAGGCAAGGGTAAATGTAATAGATATATATATACATATATATATATATATATATATATATATATATATATATGTGTGTGTGTGTGTGTGTGTGTGGTTGTGTGTGTATGTGTATGTGTATATATATATATATATATATATATATATATATATATATATATATATATATATATATATATCCAAACAACTGGCATATTTTAGGGAGAAACTGAATTGTACATGGAAAACCCAAACATAAATAGGGAGAACATGCAGACCCCAACCACACTGTAACTAGAGATAAAGACTAAATCCCAGACACTGGACCTTTGAGGCAGAGATCTTACACAATGGGCCAGTATGCTGCCCT